>NC_079425.1:18290620-18368120 GCF_026213295.1 Gadus chalcogrammus | reverse complement strand
GCTCATACATGATAGCGGTTGGGTTTCAACAAACAAACCAAAGACAAACTGGTAAACATTCTGTGTCTATAAGTCTCACTGAGGACTGGAAGTGGCAGTCGTGACCATGATGACAATGGTGCAGGCCAATGTGCTTTGTGGCTCTGTGTAACTCTACCAGAGCAGAGGGAATACAGCAGCGGTTGGGTAATGGAAAGGTCATTTAGCCAATCCCAAGGGTAGGGGGGCGGGTCTTACACGGCTCGTTTGTCACGGTTCAATATCTGCCACTCCAGGGACTGTGTGTGTGTGTGTGTGTCTCTCTCTCTCTCTCTAAGTGTCTATATGCGTGTGTGTGTGTGAGTGCACATGTGTGTATAAGTGTGTGTATGTGTTTGCGTGTTTATGTGTGTACACTTGTGTGTGTGCACGTGTGTGTCTATATATATGTGCGTGTACATGTGTTTAGCATGTGTGTATATTTATGTATATCATGTGTGTGTGTGTGTGTGTGTGTGTGTGTGTGTGTGTGTGTGTGTGTGTGTGTGTGTGTGTGTGTGTGTGTGTGTGTGTGTGTGTGTGTGTGTGTGTGTGTGTGTGTGTGTGTGTGTGTGGTTATATGCGTCTATGTGTGTGTCTATACGTATACATGTGTGTGTACTGGTAACCCTGACTGGACCCGGGCCGTGCGGTTGATTCCCAGAGCTTGTCCTGCATTAGGGCCCACCGACGGGGTCAGGGAGCAGGCTGCCCACCCTGTTCAAGCGTGAATAAGACCTGCCTGAGCCTTGTCCAACTGTAGGATACAGGTTGGATTCGGTTGGTTACACCGACATGAAGACATTTAGTGAAGCTATTAGCTAGCTTTGAAAAAAATCCATAGTGCCACCAACAGCCATTTTGGCTGCCTGGAAGATAAGCTGTGTATTTGTCATAGAAAAGTATGGAGATTTCATTTGAATTAGGCCTACAAAAAGCCTTCCTTTGAATCGCTTAAATTGTTTATATTTTTTATTAGAACAATTGAGAAATGAACCTCCACAGGATTCACAAGTTGTTAGAGATAGTACTTGCTAGCACACATTTGGTGTCTAAATCACCAGATTTATCAGTTATAAGGTCTAAGATCAATCGTCCCGATTGACCCAAACAGTAAAAAGAAAAACATTTTCGAGTCCTATTTAGCCCCTAAAATGCACCAAAACACTTACAGGTGCCCCGAAGATGTGCCGCCAGCAAGACAAAAGAGGCCATCTGTCTCTATTGATTGGTGGTGTCCCTTTCACCTGTCCTTAGGTGTGTGATAGTGATAGAATGATCCCCAGTAGAGCCTGAGAGAGAGAGCCCACAGATTTTCACACATCCTATTGACCGATTGGTGAGAGGCACCCCTGGTCATGTCTCACCCCCTTTATTCTGAAAAATCAATAAGCTTTCATGCGCTCATTCAAGTGTATCCGTGCCCTGGGTGATGCCTAAGGCACAGTTTTGGAGAAACTTGTGATTGGAGTGAGACAAACTCGGATTAAATGTTTCCCGAACGGCCAGGATTAGTGCTGAGCGGTAGTATTGGAAAGGTATGTGTCGCCCCCGTCTGGTAATTTGTTGTACTGCGAGTTGGGACATGTGGGATTTGCAACATAGCAATATAATGGGCCTATTGCTTCGAGTAGCATCTACCTTCCAGATTTCTCAATTTTCTCGTCTCATCTCTCTTCCCCTTCCAAACTGTACTGAATTGTACGGGTCGGGACCGGAAACGGAAAGGGGGAGTTTCCGTTTTCGGTCCGGTTTCCGTTTCATTTTCAAAATGAAGATTTACAAAATGGCAAATAAAACACGACAGAAACTGTATTTCGCTACGATACTTGATGAGGAACATCAACGAACACCACTAACCACTCGTTGAGTTTCACATTTCTGAAGGGGTGTTTAAGGGGCCCATAGCCAGCCATTGTGGAGCCGGCAGGGGCAATTCGAAATTAGCCAAATAGGCCTACTTGAGACAGGACAATCCGTGTATGGCTCGTTCTTTGAATATTCCGATTTGAAACGGAAAAAGGGCAAAGGAATAAACAAATAAAGGGCATTTTATTTGTGTTTGTGTTTTGTTTGTTGGTTTTTTAAACCCGAAACAGAAAAACAAAAATAGATACATTTGTAGGCTACATCAGAAGGCAGAACGCAGCGAGCGAAGAAAAAGAGCCTACCACCTAAACCAGCAATAGACTGTCCAATTATATTTAGCCTTAGTTATGGCCGCACTTGAACCATATGGGGATTTTATTCGTGAACTATTTGCTCCGTTATGACGGTGAGGAGGTTCTGTGTGGAGCACAACCTTCGAAGAAGAAATCCAGTTTCCTTCTTCTTCAATGTAGCCTATTGTACAATATGTAGGCTACTTGTCATTTAGATGTATTTGTGTGTTTTAAATCGTAATATTCAAAGAACGAACCATACACGGATTAAATGAAATGCCGTTTATTTGTTTATTCCTTTTGCCCTTTTTCCGTTTCAAAACCAAATCAGAAAAACCAAAGAACGACTCTGTAATTTGGTTTTTCTGATTTGGTTTTAAATCGGAATATTCAAAGAACGAACCATACACGGATTATTCAGGACCAATATTTAAAATTTCGGTGTTAACCACTCTATTTCATGCTAGACAAACCAGAAAGGGGGCTCAATGTTCAAAATACCGGAATTGTCCTTTAATTTCTGCTACCTTTTTGGCTGATGGTGAGTATTTTTTCTTTAAAACATGTTTTAACTGCGCAACTATCTAACAAATATGTTTTACATTGCGCCTTTTGACAATATGTGCATGAAAACACTGGCTTCAATGCTGAATGTAGAAATACGTTGATATGTGTTATCTTTACGGCACTGGGTGCGGAGAAAGTTTTCGTCAGTGGCTGGGAACATTCCTGGACGGGTTTGATAAGTCCCAGCATAGAGAATTTAGTTACTATAAATAAAATGTCGATTGGTGCTGCTCTTTCGCTGGGTATATCGATGTACTAATCGCTGTATAGATAGATAGGCCTACTATTGATAAGCGATACATTGAGCGATACATGAGAATCTGTTTGATGTAATGGTATATGTTGGAGAAGATACTATTGCACCATTTAGTGTCTTTAAATAAAGGAATTAAGACATTGTCCATTTTTACTTTAAAACGACAACGACGTGCACTTACAATTGTAATATTGTAGTTTGTATAACCAATATCCAATTTCTGCCACCAGATGGCAGACAATAACAAAGGCCCACATGGTCATATAGCACTGCTCTATGTATCTCAATACTGGAATGAACGAACCAAACTTTCTTGAAATTTAAAAATATGAACTAAAATGTACATACACAGGCTACAAATACATAAACATAATTACACACAGTCTAAACACAAACACACACACACACCCTCACACACACACACACACACACACACACACACACACACACACACACACACACACATACACACATTCACATATTCTGTTTCTGTTCAGTAGCTTGTGTCATAGGTCCTTCCTCATTGACACATATACGTCAAGCACACTTGCACTCAGTAAGGTTTTGTTTCGTAACCACTCAGCCTGCCACCAGAGTGTTGTCTTCTAGGTTCAGAGCAGTTTTTCTGAGGAACCTACTAAGACTAAACGTATGGAGTTATCAAACAGGATGACACCATTGCTGTTTAAAGATGCCTTTTGGGTAAGCCGTTTTTTTTGTGGTTTTAGAAGTTTTAACGTAGTTTACTTTTCCTTGAGTTAATTTGCTCAGTTAGGATTGGACTTATGCAACCCATGTATCAAAGTCATAATACTGACTATATAGGCCTATACATTACTGTGTTAAATTCAAAAATACTGTGTGTTAACATTTGGATGTTACGTTAGGCAAAATATTATTTAAGTTTTTTAGAACTGCTAAAGGTTATCTAACTTTTCTTCCTGACATTCAGTTTTGCTAGTTCTGCTTTTTTTTATGTTACATGAAATAAGATATCACCAGCGGGAAGAGTGACTCAAAAGTTTCCACAAAAAAAATGTAGTGAAACATCAGTGCTGGGTCACATCTTTCTGTTTCCTCTTCTAGGGGAGGGACTTCACCAGCCGAGAAGGATACGACACGCTGATAGACCGACTGAAAGATGGGAGACAGATATGTAAAGATGTGCAGGAGCTCATTAAGATGAGGTACTGATAGGGGACCAATCCTTGTGTTCTTCAGGGATAAACTCAACTAACTACTTCAATATGTTCATGAGTCCTTCTGCGAATTCCTGCAAATGATCAACGGATAACTGCATTTGTGATTGTATCTTTTGAAGAAAATGTGTCTCAGACGTATGTTTTACGTCCAAGACAGGACTGCACACATAACCAACTATGGTTATGTAACCCTAAAGGAAGTAATAATCACGAAATTACTTATCATATAATGACATCGTATTGAGCAATGAGAGGGACATCTAGCTTAGTCATTCTACATTCAAATGAAAGACTACAGATGAATGAGGGCTCCCTAATTGTTGCTTAACTCCTCTGTATTGCATTTAAAATGCACCCACTTAACCACAACACATCGAAAGGAAGACTAGATTAGATTTCACCAGTTTTTTCTATCTCTCTCTCCCAGACTTCTCTCTCCCTCTATCTATCCATATATGTCTCTCTCCCCACTTCTCTCTTTCACATTTCGTTTCATGAGTCCCTCTTTGAATGCCTGTAAATGATCAATGGATAACTCCATTTTTGATTGTGTGAAAGAGTCATAGAAATTAATTTCTCCCCCTCTTCCCCTCTCTCTTTCTCCCTCGATCCATCTCTCTCGCTCACTCTCTCCATTTATCTCTCCATTTTCCTTGCTTTATATCCTACTACCTACCTATCCCTACCTTTTTACCTATCTATGTATCCATCTACCTATCTCTCTTTCTACCTATCTCTGTATCCATTAATCTATCAATCCATCTGTCCACCTCTTCCCCCCCCCCAGGGCCCAAGCGGAGGAGCAGTATGGGAAGGAACTGGTGCTGATAGCCCACAAGGCCAGGGGGCTTAAGGAGATCGGGTACGACCCGCTCAACGCAGACACTTACAGATAGCGCTGGGCTAGCTCCCATCGCTATGCCTCTAAAACACTATCATTCTAGTTCATTAAGAAGCATGTGCAGGGTGATGCTTTACGTATTCTTGATTTATAATGCTTGTCCACTGATACATTGACAGTAGTTTGGGTGATAGTCATAGAAATTACAGTTTTGGTTGTTTGTCATAATATAGTGTGAGTGTGTGTCTGTGTGTGTGTGTGTGTGTGTGTGTGTGTGTGTGTGTGTGTGTGTGTGTGTGTGTGTGTGTGTGTGTGTGTGTGCGTATGTGTGTGTGTGTGTGTGTGTGCGTGTGCGTGTGCGTGTGTGTGCATGCATGCGTGCATGGGTGCGTGTGTGCGTGCGTGCATGCGTGCTTATCCATCGCCTCGACTTTAATGGTTCAGTTCCCCATCAGACACATTCATGTTGAATACACACATGGAACATTAATAACTATAGCTGACTCTCAGAGAGGTCATTTGATGATGAAATGGGAGAAAAACCCACTCGTACTTGCATTTTACACAAACACATTTTGCATTTTAGACGTCCATACAGGAACGTATAAAGTTAGGTTTGATTAATGATCTAAACGCATAAAATGAATATACATTTATTCAAATTACGAATACATTATATACGCTGAGGTGTCCCTTTGCAAGCTTCCGTAGAGATGAACCCTAAGGCTCCATATACAGCAAACAGCTCGCCTTCTTTTGGATCTGTTTCTGTGTCTGTTTGTTTGCGTATATCAATGAATCATAATTGTAATATTCCGATATATATGATATTATCAAATCCTTTTTGACATATAATTGCATAAGTTAGTGCATTAATTTGAGTCATATTTCCCCAGTACCCTGAGAGCGTCCTTTGATCAACTTAAAGCACGTAGGTTCATACAATTTATTGGAATTATTTTATTAATAATGTATTTAATATATATTTCCAAATGTGTTCACCGTTTGATTTGCATTATTCCTTTACAGATATTGAGAATATTGGGAATTTTCACATCCATCTGTCTAATGTTTTGGAAGAGGAGGTGAAAAGAATTGAGATATTCCAAGAGAAGCAAAAGGCACAGAGGAAAAAGGTATGACGACGCTGTTATGTGTTCAGGGAGTTTGGTATATGCTAATGCTAATTACCTGACCTCTGAAATGTAAACCAAAAGCAGACCAAACCAGTTTTATTAATAAGCACTATTTTTGTTTTGTTTAATACACAGTTTGAGTCAATCATGGAGAAGCTAATGAAGACTAAGAGTTCTTGGTATAAGAAGACAATGGAGGTACAGTTGACAAAACGGTTGAGTATATAAGGCCCTCATGCTTTGGTGGATCTTACTCAGTTAGCATATACCACAGGCGCCGTTGATATGCTTTCACACACAGTCACTCAAAGACACACACACACACACACACACACACACACACACACACACACACACACACATACACATACACATACACATACACACGCACACGCACACACACACACACACACACACACACACACACACACACACACACACACACACAGAACTGAAAACAGGAAGGAAATGGGGTCTGGAAC
The DNA here is from genome assembly GCF_026213295.1 of Gadus chalcogrammus. Taxonomy (NCBI): domain Eukaryota; kingdom Metazoa; phylum Chordata; class Actinopteri; order Gadiformes; family Gadidae; genus Gadus; species Gadus chalcogrammus. The sequence continues at coordinate 18,361,456 of NC_079425.1, read as the reverse complement.
CCTCTGAAACTTAAAGTCCACCGTGTTTTATATTTAGAAATCAAGCACTACCTATTAATACAAAAACACAATGTTAGGTGTGTTATGAGCCATTCGTGGTATCTTTCTATTCAGACATTTATAAAGAAGAACCTAATATATTTGTTTACAATGATCAATCTATTCTAGTCTACACAAACAATTCAACTTCCACATTATGGATCACACAACATACATATCCAAAATGTAAACTTTAATCGTTGATAGATGATGTACATGTTAAAGATATCTGTGAATGTGCAATATCACTTAAACAAAATCATAACATTAGTTACAGATGCAATAGGTGATTCTGTGTTTCAAGCATCTGAATGAAGACTCCATTGTTAAGTATAGTCCCGAGCACAGTCCATGGTGTTTCTTTTGGTATACTATGGTTTCTCTTTGAATCATTCCAAGCCTCTCTCTATCTCTGATCCAGTCCAAGAAGAACAGCAAGCAGAGGTGCCAGGAAGCTACTGAGGCAGAGAATCTAGCTGCGAAAATGGCTGCAACATCTTCTACCCCCAAGATCATAGAGAAGGTAGATAATGATGCTGGACACTACAGACTCTGTACTCTGTAAGTGCAAACAGAGAAATGATACTGCATGAACTGCAGCAGGGGGGTTCCATTTGATTTGAATGCAGCATCTCTTATGATTAAATCATTATCTTTAAGATCCAAAGAAATGCTCCCTTTAAGCCTGCAGATCTCTCTCTCTCTCTCTCTCTCTCTCTCTCTCTCTCTCTCTCACTCTCTCTCTCTCTCTCTCTCTCTCTCTCTCTCTCTCTCTCTCTCTCTCTCTCTCTCTCTATTTCAACAATTTCCTTCCAGGCAAAGACCAACATGATGCCTATGGTTCCATCAATTTATTAATTACAGAACACCTGTTCTTTCAAAGTTTACGTTTTTTTTCTATCCCTTCTTGCATGTGTGAAGGCATATCAAAAGGTCCAGCACTGTAAACAAACTGCGGCAGAATCAGGTTTGTCTAATTCATTTATTAAATATACTAACTGTTTAAGTTATTTTCAATATCATAGGAAAACCCTGACCTCAATGTCTGATCACTTCTAAGGGACTAATGCGGACAAAAATCTTAGTGTAGTTACACAGTGTTATCATAGTGGGCCAAAAAAACGAATTATATCGAGAAAATGTCCATGGATGGATTGGTTCTTTTGTACGCTTGAGCAACGTTTAAACATTTTTCTTTAAAATAAATAGTTGCAATGAAAAAATGACATAGGGCAGGTTGAAGGTTGACTTTGATACGCATATGTTGATGGTTGTATATCATCACCGTTTAATACTTCCCTGCGTTTCCCAGAGAGCCTTTACCTGGGCAACATTGTGCATTTGGAAAATGTGCGGCAGGACTGGATAGGGACACACCAGAGTACCTGCGAGGTGGGTTAACTCAACCATGAAGAAGTTCAACTAAGTCACACCGGGCATCCAAATTCTTAGGTCACCTCTTTTGGGCATAATGTTCTCAAAGGATTAAATAAACACAAACACATATCACACACATACACACACACACCCACACCCACACACACACACACACACACACACACACACAACCACACATACAATACCGATACACACCAATAAAATTAAAAGTGCTGTAGAAAAGATCAGAGTTGTAAAGAGAGACAGAGTAGAAAACATTGTAAAGGAGCAGGATTTTGAAATGAATACATCTAAATAGGTTCATCCAGTGGCAGCTGTTCAATTCAACTTGAAACAACATTCTGATGGATGGCGATGGGTTTTACAAGATGTAATGTAGGCTTTCACAGAAAAATGGTTAGAAAGGAGATTTTTTTAAAAGTGTGTATTCATGTGTGTGTCAGGTTTTCCAACAACTGGAGTCTGACCGCATCAGTTTCCTGAGATGTGTGCTATGGGACCACTGCAACCATTTCTCAATGCAGTGCGTCAAAGACGATGAGGTGAGAGCGCCATGCAGAGCCTGCTTACTAGTAATGTAAAGACGTGATCTGAGCACTACTCCCCTCAAACCCACTGACCTCAAATCAGATCTGTTGAACAATGATCAGATCTGCTGAACTCAGATCAGATCCGCTGAACTCAGATCAGATCCACTATAATCAGATCTGATTCGCTAAAATCAGATCAGATCCGCTGAACTCCGATCAGATCCGCTGAACTCAGATCAGATCCGCTGAACTCAGATCAGAAACCACAGAACACAGAACTCTTTCACTAAACACAGATCTGATACACTAAACTCGGATCGGTGCTTTGTATATAAATGATGAAGCTCTTCTCAAGTATTTTAACATTTTGATTGTGTTCTCCACCAGATTTACGAGGATGTCAGGAAGGGTCTTGAGAAGTGTGAAATCAGCACAGACAATAACCTCTTCATCCAGACGAAGAGCACCAGCAGTAGCCCGCCTGGTCAGACCCCCAGAACTCTATCCTGGATCATATGTCCACTCTATATCTATAGTCAGATTTAAGTATAGCTTATGTAATTAGTCTTGTCTTCTATCTGACTATATCAGGAATAAGTCGAGTTTTCCTGTCTAAATCAAGTCAAAGTTTACTTTGTCTTTCTATATCAGGTCTTAGTTTAGTTGATCTGCTTATATCAAGTCTCAGTCTAGTTGATCAATATGTATTGAAGTTTAGTTTGTCCGTCTAAACTAAATTTTCTATTTTATATCTCTATATATTGAAAAAAGTATTTTCTTTCAAATGACCCACAAAAATAAACATCCCATTGCCAGGATTGACTTAGTCTACCATGTTACCCCCACCTGTGTTCCCCTGGGATCAGAACCTGTGATGTTTAGGAACTACAGTGTTCTGCTGGAGGAGTCCCAGGGCAGCCCCAGCAACCTCAGCACTTTGGGGAGAGCATCAGTCTCAGAGAGGTACCAAACCATAAACAAATACTTGTTTTATTAGTTGAGTTATCGCCTATGGAAGGGTGGTCCCAACCCCATCCTATTCCACACACACACACACACACACACACACACACACACACACACACACACACACACACACACACACACACACACACACACACACACACACACACACACACACACACACACAGCAACGCATTTCCCTGTGGGTATGGGAAACATTTACCTTACAGATAATGACTGTGAAAACGCCCACATTTATTTTTTAAATGTTTTATGAATGAATTCATCTTTATCTTGGTTAATCTCTCGAAGTAATCGTATTACCACGCACTCACGACATCCGAAACACTTTACATCATGACCACATCTCTTATGACGCATATGACTGGTCCTTAATTAACGGTAAACCTCTTGCACAGTCTTTCCATAATACACAGAGTGGGCTCTAACTCGTCTCTCACTGACGGAAATCCTTATACAGAGTCAACGAGGAACTCTAGTGGCTGTAGGTATCTCTTCTCTTTCAAATGCCTTCAATATTTAAAATATTACAACGCACAGATTCTTCTTCAAGGTCAAAGTATCTCATTAAACCCTTCACGTGCATCTTTGCGTCCTCAGCACTCAACTGTTCGAACACATCTGGATTCCAACAGACAAGTTCAAGAGCATCGGTTGCCTTGAACGACAGCTACAGGGTGGCTTACGAATACATGGCACAGGTGAACCTGATGCCTATGTAATGCAAAAGAAGTAACTGTTCATTTAAATGTGCATATGTCACTCTTTTGTTCTCTTTTGACCCGTTTCATTTTACGAGTATTACAGGGCCCTCATTTTAACCATTAGGTGTGAGGCATCTGGGTTGACGCTCACTTTAGATGTCACCGGTGGATCTATTTTTTTTCAATGGCTCATCCACCTCACAATGGGTGGTTAAAAACGACTGCCCTTTAAAAACCTTTTCTCTCAGATCTGTTTTGGTTATGAAAGCATAGTGTCAAATGGAATGAAGAGTTACACGTTGTATTATAACGGTGTCGTTTGCCTTCCAGAACACAGATGAGCTGACCCTGTTGAGGGGGGAGGTGGTGCAGCTGATGGAGCAGGGGGACGACGGCTGGTGGACGGTGGAAAGGGACGGCGAGGTCGGACTGGTCCCTGGAAACTACCTGGCTCAGATCTGAACTCGGTCCCTCTCACATGCACACGCATAGAAATGCCCGCTTGCTCTCTGCCTCTCACACGTTTCTGTGTGTGTGTGTGTGTGTGTGTGTGTGTGTGTGTGTGTGTGTGTGTGTGACGTGTGTGTGTGTGTGTGTGTGTGTGTGTGTGTGTGTGTGTGTGTGCGTGCGTGCGTGTGTGTCAATCGATTAATATATACATACACTTTTTATATGTTTATGTAGATAAGAGAAAGAGAAACAAAAGTGGGGGGGACTTCCAGGTATAGCTTAATACAGCTATGAGGCCAGCTATGATCAAATGTGGACAACTCATATTCCTTGCAGAAGTGTGTTCTATAAGTGTTTGTGCTGGAAGGGATGATTGGATGGCAAAGCTACAAACCAATAGAAATGTGTTGCACTATAGACCTGTGAATAAATGAACTGCCGGGGCTGGTTTGAACCAAAAATGATGGCATCACCGCCCTTGCGTCATCTATTTGTGGCAAATTTCAGAAGTGCGTGGCATGTTTTAAATCACCGTGTGCTGTAACTTTTGTGTCCCATCGCAAAAAGTTGCTCTTTTTTTAAAGAGTGATCTTCACGGTCAAACATGGTAGTTTATTGATTGTACGCTGGAGTGGAGATTATGTGGAGAGAGCAAGAACATGAAGAGGAAAGTTAAAACATCCAGTTTTTTTCTTTTGGAACAAGGTTATCTTTTTTTATTTATCTTTTTATTTTTAAGGTCTTGAAAACATCCCATTGTTTTTCTAACAATATCACTGGATTGGTATTTGGACATTTCAGTAGCGAAATGTCGATCTCAGCTTAAAATAGAAAAGGTGTTTAAGAATTCCCAATAGATAAATGCAAACAAAAAGGAAACATTGAGGCAAAAGCCAACCAGATTAAATTATATATATATATATAAAAAATGTTGCCTACATGATACGCCCTCTACCCGGTGAGCCACCAACCGGATTCAATAAGATACTTTTCTCATGTGATGTTTTTATTTTTACAAGCGTGAGAAGTGGATTCACAAGCACATACTAGGCTACAATGTCATATTAATCTTACACAGAGCTGGGGAATCGTTTATTCAAGTCTCCATTATGCGCTCTATAAAGCTGTGGAACGTAGGACCTTGGGAGAGCACACATGTAGAGCTGGAGAACATAGGACACATAATCAATTTTTTCATTTTCCATATACATTTGGGGGACATAGGTCCCTGGAGTCAAGTCAAAATTGTCCCTCGGCTATTTAAAAAAATAACATAGAGACTATAAAGTAACTTGCATCATTTTTGTTGACATGAAATTGTAATTTTAGAAAGGAATGTACTATTTTTGGTGTAGAGAGCTATAGACAGTTTGTGTCACAAGTATAGCATTGGCTCAGCTGGTTAAACTATGATACGTTACTTCGTACTAACTAATGGATCCATGACCAGGATAAAATGTGTCAAAATTGTGCTTTTACACTACAATATTAACAAGGGAGAGAAACCGCCTACATGGGTTGTTGGGAACAATGTTTTATTACTACTCTTATTTCAAGACAGCCAGGTATTAATTTGGGCACTGATACTTAATGAATGTATGGTATAGCAGCAAATTTTGTGCTTCATCCATAAACAATGCAGAAAAAGAAAATTATTCATTCCTATGTACCCTAGCCATGGTGTTCCTTCCATAATACATTTTCAAAACTAATGTCGATTGACAGGTCTATGAGCTACACTCAAATGCCAACACCCCCCTATGGACTCCATAGATAAGACTAATCTAAGAAGCAGACCCACTTTGTAATACTCTCCTGCTAGAACGATTGACATATCCTTTTCAATTAAGTATGTTATTCGCTTTTTTGCTTAGTATTCCTTTGTAGCCGAGAAGCCAAACCACTGCGTTGTGTTTATATGTTGTATGACTCGCAACAGAACTATGCAGCTTTCTCAACTGAATAGTAGGCCTACCATTTTGTTGTGCTGAAAATAAACATGCCTTTTTAACCTTTTAGGTTTGGTATTTATGTCTGAAATTAGGACCTCAAATGTGAGACAGCAACACTTGGAACAAGGTGAAATGTAGGAGTTTATTTAAATCAGTCTTCCACCCTCCCTTCCCAATCAACACCATTATCTTGTTGTATCACCTTCTACACAAGCTGAATATCTAGAAATAGAAGAAAACCATAGAATACAAAAACAAACTCAAATACAAAACCTGACGACAAGGAAATGCATGACGGGAGAGTTTTGTGATATACTTCCTAATAAGGTAACACTGTAGAGTGCCTCAACTTGTAGCAACGTGTAGATGCTAAAGTGGGCTGAAAGGCTCACTTTTTATTAGATGGCTCACTATTCATTTGTAGACAATAAATCAGAAAACTCAAAGAAAAGGACAAAAAGGACGGCACTTTGATAATAAACAGAACCACAACATATTTAAATAATCCAAAGATTAAACATTGTTCAGGATGAAGGAGACTCTTCCAACTTTGTCAGGAGTTTGCATGCCCAAAATGAAAGATGGATCGTAGGACCAACAGCTCTACAAGAGCTGGAGGGCCAACTGGGTACCAACACGGATGCCAGGCTACTTCATCCACAGACGAAACAAAAGGAAAATAATTTAGTTTTACAACAATCTCTACTCAGAGCCTGTGGTTATAATTGTACTCTGTTCCTTTGAAATTCGAAAGCTTGCATGTTCTTAACTTGAAAACCTCACTATACACGTCCAGTCACGGCCGTAGTGCAAACCGACACGTTTATGTAATACATTCAGCCCAACGAGCTTAGCAGACAGAGAAACCTGCTCCTCGACCCCCGACTTCACTTGAAGCAACAAAAAGGTCAACAACCAGAATAATGATCGTGCAATTCTCATCATCGGTAATATCAATAGGCCAAGTACAACTTTTACCTTTTTTGTCCTTCAGCGTGTCAGTGTTTAATCTTTTTAAAAACAATTAAAGTAACATTAACTTACAAAGCATGTCAATAAATATTGTATTGGTCCATCCCTCCCTCCCTCTCCCCATCCCTACCAGTGTTTGCAACTGCAGATTAATGGAAGATTGTACAACATGTGCTTGAGCTTCTAAACGACTACAGCAGAAATCGAACTGTGTGTGCATGTTTGGTGTATGTGTGTGTTTTTTTGGGGCGAGGGCGTGTCCAATGGATTGGGTTCCGGTCATTGTAGCGTTGTTGTTGCTGTTGTAGTATTGTTGGTGTGCTGTTGTAACGTTAGTGTTGGCGGTGCTGTGGGGGTGGGAGGGGAGGGGGGGCACTCCTGTTCATGCGTAGCTGTTGGTGGTGACCAGCAGCTCGTAGGCCGGGTCGTGACTCCGCCGACAGAGCACCACGCAGGCACACAGCATGCCCAGCATCTGCATGGGGTAGAGGGTGGGGCGGGGACGTTAGTGCGACCGGAATGGATGACCGGAAGGGCACGACCACAACAAACGGGTGGGTCTTCAGAAACGACGATTGTATGGGTTACTTCTTGGTGAATTATGAACATTTGATGCCATTTTGTGAATAAGAAAATAAGCTTGTTTTGGTCCACAGTAGGGCTGATCATGAATAGTTGTTCGCTGGGTAGGAGAAAAAAATAACTTGATTCTTCAGTGGTCTCGCCCTGCTTTGTGTACAGGCAGTAAAAGATGCACACTATGAATAGACTTTACTTCTCTTTTTTTCTTCACAGAATATTCAGATTTTCAGTTGGAAACTTAACGAATACCAGAAGCGTGAAATTATGTGTACAGGCACCAGCCCTAGACCACAGTCAAACCAAAAGGAAAATATAGTTCTCATTTCTGCCGTATCTAAAGGACTTGACATTTCATACCAATTCTGAATTAGTCCTAACAAGCGAATAACGCTTTATTTTCAAAGATTCGATTTGTGATTAATATTTCAATTCACACAGTTGAATTAGCCAGTGGCTAAAAGTGCCAAGTGGTTACATGAGATACGGTAAGCGTGCAGCAGCACGCATGGACCAGCATGATCTCATCACATCTAATTAAGGCTGCGGTGGGAATAAGAGGCTCCTTGTTGATGGCGTGAGTCTGTGTCACTACGGCCGCGGCGGGACTCCTCAGAGACTATGGTGTGCTGAGAGCACAACCTCTCTCATGTTGTCAGCACACCATAGGTGATAAATGCTAGCTAGCCCCTTCTGGTTTAATATGAAGGGTCTCAATCAACACTTTGAAAAAAAATAGGATCAGATTGTCTACAAAACTTGTGTTAAAAGCATACATGGACATTTTTGGATCTACGATATTGCCAGCAGGGCAGATATGGAAAGATAAGGTATGATAATTAACTAGAAATCAGAAGATCTGGCCAGAGGTAATCTATGCACTAGTTATGGATACATAATTTGTTTTTATAAACGTGCAGGTATGTATTTAAAGTTATTTAAAACAGTAAGTATATCAACAAACGGTTCCACATTTCTATCTCTACTGTATGGATGAGATGATGTGGGGTCAGCTTAGTTCAGGAGGTAGAGCAGTTGTCATGTAACCGAAAAGGTTGCTAGTTCGATCCCCAGCTCCTCCTAGCTGAGTGTTGATGTGTCCCTGAGCAAGACACTTAACCCTAACTGCTCCTGACGAGCTGGCTGTCGCCTTGCATGGTTGACTCTGCCGCCGGTGTGTCAATTTGTGTATTAACCGATGTAAGTCGCTTTGGATAAAAGCATCTGCTAAATGTCCTAATTGTAATGATAATGATGTTTTGTATAGTGGAATGTTAAAGGGTAATTCCGGTGTAAAATGGATTTGGGATATGTTTAGTATGATAACGAGTTGAAACGTTCGTTTTGGAGCACAAAAACCGCATATTGGCGTTTTCTTCAGTTGGCTGTTTTTAGCCGATTCTATCAAAACAATATAAACATGGAACGATGGGGGCACTGGTTATGGTAAAAACTAAATCGCTATTTTAAACCACTTAAAAAGCCCAACACTTTTTTGGTAGTATAATAAGGGTCTTAACATATAAAACAAGGCATTGAGAACTTTGTAAGTGTACTGATTGTTTATTAAAAAGGACATTTTATACACACAATACCATCAGTAGATCACCCGTCGACGCCATTTTGTTTTTAAGACTCAATAAGTTGGCGAACACAGAGCTTGTGTGTTGCTGACGGATGTCACAATCTCTGTGTTTGCCTTTTAAGTGGTTTAAAATAGAGATTTAGCTTTTACCATAACCAGTGCCCCGATCGTTCCAAGTTTATAGCATTTTGATAGAATCGGCTAAAAACAAACAACAAAGAAAGCGTCTATATACGTTTTTTTTGTGCTCCAAAACAAACGTTTCAACTCGTTACCATAAAAAATATATCCCAAATCCATTCTACGCCGGAATTACCCTTTAACACCCATGTATGGACGAGATAGAGTAATTAATTGTAAGTTCTCACCTGTATACATGTAGTGTTATTTATAGATTTACAGTAAAATGTTATTTCCCTGTATTGATGTAGTGTTATGTTTAGATTTATAGTACAATTGTATCTCACCTGTATAGATGAAAACATCAAGGCAGTCCAGATGACATACATCATGATCTCCTTTAATTTCTTCACAACTAGAGCCTCACATCCCTAGGAGGTACAAATGTGAAGAAATGAAAAAATTAAATACAGAAAATATCCTTAGGACCTCAAGTATTTCTGAAGTTGGGGGTATGTTTGGAACAAACACACGTCGATATAACAACCTTTTTTGTGCACACATGCTGAAAGAATATTCAAAGCTTGAAATTATGTATTCAGTCCAGCAATAAACTTGATACAGAATGAAATCTAATTTATTTATCCCAGAGGACACATTTGAGGTGTAGATAGATACAATTATAATAAAACATTAATGATAGAATATAACATCACCATGCACTGTATGCAGTGTTCAAGGGTCCCTTTAAGCAACAAACCACCACCAGCATCTAAAGTACCCGGTACTGTACCTCCTGGTAGAGGTCCCCGGGCCTGGCCAGGCTCCCGGTGCAGTTGGTGATGCTGGGCTGACAGCAGCTCAGTGGAACACTGTTGGCCTTGCTCTGCTGGAACCATGTGGTGTTCCTCCAGTCAGAGTAGTTGTGAATCCCACAGCAGTGAAGCTAGGGGAGTAGAATACCACACACACACAAACACACGTTATAGAACCAACCTGGGCAAGCATCCAACATAGATCAGGTCACATGGAAACAAGAGTGTAAACGTAGACTCAAGAATGCTGGCTCTGTTCCTCACCTGCCTTTGCACATAGTCAATAGCACGGCTAGGTGCGTCCGTGTTGGTGCCGTTGTATTCGTTGTACACTTTCTGGATGGAGTGGTTCACCTGATCTTCCACCTAAAATCTCAAGATGTTAGAGGATACACTCTACACACACATTATCTGACACAGCCATGCAGTCAGGGTATTAGATAGTGAAACTAGCATGTTCCCATGCTTCCAGCATTAAGTAGCTAGCTGAAGATAATTAGTTTGACCCCATTTAAATCAATACGAGAGGAATGACTATAAAGCACTATTAACTCTCCTTTTGATGGACAAAACACATACTAGTGGATAGGGAATATATGTCTTTGCATTTGTTTTAAATTCAAATGAATATCTTCATGATAAATACAGGAAAATAATTTGGCTGCTACCCTGGATATTCAGTTTTAAGTTATAGGCTCACAGTGCTGTATGAAAGGTAGGCCTACCTTTGCTCTGTATATGTATCCAAGCACCACCACCACACACTCTGTTACAAACACCAGCAGGAGAATAACAGCAAACTGTAGAAAGAGATGCAGTGAGACTTTGCACAAGTACCAACTTTTGGCCACCAAACAAAAAAAACATCATTATTAGGGTTGGGTTAGGGTTGGGTTTTTAATAGAGAACATATGACTTTCAAAATCTATTAAAGAGTGAAATAATATACCTATTCAACAAAAACATAGAACCTGTATTAGTGACAAGCTGGCAACACTCTGCTACAAAACGTCACCAGTGAAACTTCCTGGTTATGAGTTAAAGCCCTCCCTTTGTATTTGAAAGAAACCAGGAGGCACAGTGCAGCTAGCATGGGTAGAGCAGCAGCAGCAGCACTGGACCACATTGACTTAAGGCTGATTTATGCTCAGTTACGTAAGCGTAAGCGCAAGCGCAAGAGGCCCTTGCGCGCCCTTGCGCACCCCTTGCGCGACTTCTCACGTCTTGCGTGCGTCGGGCGATTTTTCTAGACTTGCGTCATTTTTTACGTAAGCTTTTACGCGAGCCGCCCAGCCTGCAAGGCTGTGATTGGTCTGCTGGTCTGGTTACTACTTCCTGTCTGGAGTATCACCCGGCAGGCTCATATACAAAATCATTAACGTGAAGTGAAGTTAACTTTGCTGCCAACACATTATTTCGTTTTAAAATGTAGAGAGATATGCACATTTATACAACCCCAATGATCAACAACTTCATCACCCCTGTTCCTCTGTCTGTTGCCATCATTCACTGTGTATGGGGAGAACACGATCTGGCACATAAACAAACCAACGACTCCCACAGACAAAGACGTCATTCTTGAGGTCGTCTTCAACGAAAAACTTTCCTCCACATATTACTCCACCTACTGTTCTGGCGGTAAATTGCTTGGCAACACGCGCAACCTAAAAGGGAGCATGAATTGCTTTGAGTAAATTTTGCGCAACAACGTAACACCAACGCTGAAGCATGCAGCCGCCTTTAATAATGCTGCAGCAAGGGTTTACGCCACCACGTCACATTTTGATCCGTACTAGAAGAGATTAATCTATGAATAATACGTACAGTGGCCAGACCACAGGAGCTCTCACGTATGGTGGCGCAGCAGCCGATCAACCCAATGACGAAGAGCAGAGTCCCCACGACTATGATGATGACGGCGGGGATCAGGGTGTACACATCCTCGAAGAAGTGGTCGTAGTCGTCGTATGTGATGAATACATAGGCGCCAATGTAACACAGTATTCCTGCAGCCGCCTATGAGACAACAGGACAGATGGTCGTACTTGAGTTGAGTTTGTGTGTACGGCGGTGTTTTACCATGCAATACATTTGAATGCATGAAACATCAAATCCTAGTAATGTACTTGCCACCTGCACTAAGAGTTTTCAGTAAATGGAAGCACTGCCTAAACTTCAGGAGGACAGCAGAGCACAGTAAAGGCTTTGTATAATATTTGTTGGGTTTAACAACTGCGGTCGATTTGAAATATACAAAACATTAAGAGTGTGAGCAACTAAATGATAAACGCAGCGCAGGGTATCTGCATGGCGCAGTTTGCTGGCCTGCTGCTCCTCCGGAGCCTCATTGGGATGCAATTCGACTCTGCATTGATACAATATACGTTAGTTTTATTTTTCTTACCCAAAATATCAGGTTAAGAAACACCAAGACGGTTTTGGAAGACGTAATCCCACACTGCCCCATTGTTGGCGTTTGGGGCTAAAAAAAAATACACAAAATAAAACAAAGCGTTGCACCTGCTTCTTCCCTAATGATGATAATAAAATGGCTTCACTGGCCCTGCCCTCTTTGCACAGACTCGTCTCGGGTTAGCCAATCAGAAGCAAGAAAAGGGTCACATGGCACAATGAGGTCATGTTTAAAGCAATACGGGCCTGACGTCAACTGTACATGGAACATTGAATCCATCCATCTATTTTATCCGAATGAATAAATGAACCCATACCATGAACGATACTCTCTCTCTCTCTCTCTCTCTCTCTCTCTCTCTCTCTCTCTCTCTCTCTCTCTCTCTCTCTCTCTCTCTCTCTCTCTCTCTCTCTCTCTCTCTCTCTCTCTCTCTCTCTCTCTTTCTCTCAGATGTGGACAAGTCAAGAAGCATTATCAATCCAATAGGGACCAGTGAATTGCGTCAAAAATTATATTTATACCAGAGGGTGACAGTGTTTCGTTATGTGAACTTCGTTTTTCTGTGGAAACTTATGTTGTAGGTAAATACCCCAGATTGCAAAAGACTTCACTCATTTATGAATTATCTTATTTATTTATTTATTTATTTATATGATTCTAGCAGGTAGGAATATAGACCATTAAAGGTGTTATATTGTACCAGGTGTGATATAGCCATTACAAGCCGTTTTGAAAGTCTACGGGCGTGTGGGCGTGTCCTCCTAGAAACTAGATGTATGACGGATAGATGAGCAACGTTTGCTACAGTACACTAGGCTGGTAGACTGATCTATCCAGCACACATCTAGATGGACACACCCACTTGTGAGGTCAGAAGAGGCAGTTTTTCGAAATGGCTTGTAATGGCTAATCGAATCACACTCAAATAACAAATAATGATTTGTCACCTTTAAGAAAGGCATGTGGGCAGTTCTCAAAGTTCACAAAGGGAAGCTCTTTTTGAGTAAAAAAGTTGATTGGGGATTCTATGTGCAGGAAACATGGCTGGTGTGTGTGACGTGTGCAAACTATTTTAAAGAGGGTGTTCAGTACAGGAAGGGGCAAGTCTTTCCTGAGGATTAGTGTGTTCAGGTGGAGGCATGGAGGCATGGAGGGAAATCTGTAGGTTTTCTCTGTTCAATTAATTAAAATAACCTGGGTACTCGGATGTGGATGCACTTGGTAAAGTGTTTGAAGGAGTTTCACTGCCTGCTATCTGGGTAGGTGTCTTTACTGGACATAACTTGTTGTAAGGTGGATCTACATTGGATAGTGTTGGTACGACGGTGGAGGAAACAATGGAAAAGCTTGGGTTGGCGTGTGTACATTACGGTCATGCCGCAAGGTTGTTGGGGGGTCGAGGCCTGTCTTCTCTTTTATCTAACATGAGGGTCAGCTGCGCTGGCATTTAAGACTGAGTGGGATGCAATGGAGTGGATCACTGCCCATATGCAGTGGGCAGTGATCATTTCCCCATACCCAGTGGAGGAAATCTGCTGTGTGGGACATTCTTCCCTGCTGATGTCTGCTGCAGAGGCGCACCAAAGAAAGGTAGCTTTCTTTGGAAAGCTACTACTACCTTGTACTGTTGCTGCTATGTGAATGTTGAGGAACCAAGCCCAAGAATTGTATTCTTGTGTACTGTACAATAAGATGTAATAAAAGTGATTCTGATTCTGAAACCACAATGTATTCAGAAATTGCCTTTTCTAGTAAATATGTGTTACTAATACTTACTCTTTTTAAATGACTACTCAACAATGTTATTGAACCACCCCAATCCCAAGATAAAAGCCTCTATAGCTAGCTCTATTTGCTGGGCCTATTGGCTTCATATTGTGGTCCAATCACTTTGTCACACCGCTGCCTTGGCCTGAGGTCCACCCAGCATGGGTGCAGACAGAGCCCTCAACATGAAACCAATGACCTCATCCTCCCCATGAGCCATGCGTGTGAACAGCTCCAATCAACACATATAGTTCACATTTAATGTGACCACAATCAACCGCTTATGTCACATCGCAAGCTTCACCTGAGATATTGTGGCCTGCAGCGATGCAGTCCTTAACTCTGATTCCTGCACATGGAAGTATTATGCAAAGAAAATATATTCCGGAGCAAGATAAATTACTCTAGTGTGTGCTTTATATTACAACCAGCATAATCAATGCAACACTGGAAAGGGTGTGTTTTTAAATGTTACATACATGATACATTTTCATGACATTCACTTTACACCACTTTTGATAAAAGTGTATGCTACATGACTAATTAGCAAATAGTATTAATTGTACTACTTCAAAATGAATGCCAGTAAGACTGTGGGGGGTGTAACTTCTTAATGAAACTTTTTGGGGGGGGTTCTCAGGTGATTAAGGTCATCAAATGGAAATACCATGGTGATATTTTAGAGACCTAATCGGAAGGATTATACGGGTTCCTGATTGTAGTCATAACAGATACTGTGTGATTAGAAAAGAGTGAGATAAAACTGTGTGAACAAGATAAAGGACATTCATAAACCTTTTCAATCTCCATGCTGCGGTTTAACTGCACATCACTACTAGCTTCTATGTTTACCCCATTAAAAAATAATGTTGGGATATATGCTGTTCTATTTTGAGTTATTCTTTCAGAATTGATTTAATATCCTAATAAATGTTGGTGCTCTTTTCTTCCCCCTTCTGTTATTCATATTATGTCCTGTGCTGAACATTTCACAAGTGCTTCATCTATAATCTCATTCTATCCTTGAATAATAGAAGGCATTGTGAATGTGTTTACCTAGACCAAGACTAGTACTTTACATGAAGATATCTAGCCATTCATATATTGAGCACATTGTTGTAATGCAGTTCATCAGCAAGGCAGAGCAATTAACAGCTTTAGACAACGATTATAATTGGGACTGATCACGGCTCCCCATTGCCGTCTTAAAAAGTAAACTGGTTTGTAAGAGTTAACAATAAGGCTGTGGTTTGTGCTCTTGGTGTGTGTGAGTGTGTTTTATTGCAGACTAGCCACTGAGAAGATAAACGTAATCTTCATTAGTCGAGACAGGCCTCTTATGTCATAGGAGGATTGCATTTAGAGTAGTGGGAATAACGTGTTGTATTTCTCACAAAATCCACCTGATACAACAGCTAAGGTTCAAGAGCAATACATTTATAACTCTTATTGCAAATCTCTGGAGAGGACAGTTGAAGAGTTTCAAAAGCATGTGGGAAGATGCACATTTCGGAGCCAAATAATGTGTTGTAAAATCAGCCATCCAAAATAAACACTTTGAGAAATGGTTATTATGGGAAAGGTCATAGTGAAATTAAATGTGAAGGCTTGAATGCAGCTTGGTTCTGTCCTGGTAACCTACTTCCCATCTTCATCCTGTGGGATGACGAATAAGATGGGTGTCAAGTGTTCAACCCATTTTGAAGTCCAGTTCTGTTGTTGTCTTTGAAGTCTCCAAAAGTAACAACAATTGACTCATTTTATTGGAGCATTCCACTTCAGAGGTGTCAGATTGTGCAATCTTCAATTGAGAACAAAATCACATTTGAATTACAGATTACCTTGTTATGTTGTTCATAAGGTCTTTGAGTTGGCACCATTCACTTAGAATGTATGTTTTACAAGGGTCGAATTACACATATTAAATATGACCCGTAAGAGATGGAGATTTATCTAAAGAAGTGTTAATTTCCAAATAAACTTTTAAGCTGTTGATAATTCAACGATATTTTCTATCTGATGGGTTTGTGACTATAATTAAAGGGAATATAAATATTTTTAAAGGAAGATAAATAATAGTATGTTGGCATCAATCATACACATTAAAATAGAGGGATACTTAAATTGATTTTATTTGTTTGTTTTACATCTGGACACATTTAAGTCAATATTTTTTTCAAATGTTTTATAACTTGCTACAGGAGTCTATGCTCTCACAGCGTATGCAGGACGATTATGGAATGTTCATATCAATAATACAAATATTAGTTGGCTATAGTTTAAAATATTTACACCTCATTTTGCATAGGCTTTATATATTGAACATAAAAACGTTGAATTATGGAAAGGAAATGACAATGAAAGCATAATAATTAAATAAATTAATGATATTTATTTGAAGCATACACTCCACATATGCAAACACATATTGTAAGGTAATAGGCTACATTTGAGATCAAATATCCACTGGCCAAATCAAATCAACCAAAAACAGCGTTTGTATATTACTGTGCAGCTGGGAGTTACAATCAAGAGGATGCATGAGAACATCAGTGACATCGCGATGCTTATTAATTGTCCATTTGCGTAGTAGCAGTCGGCACTCAGCAGTGCTTTCCCCACGCCTCACTTTTTGCTGCTGTCGACGTAGCTCTCCAAAATCTTCATCAACAACTCTGACTCCTTTAATCAGAAAGAATTACAATGTCACTGTAGTGGTTCAAAGTATGCAAACACGATTCATCACATAGAAACGGTGGACTTGGGTTTTCCTCACCTGCTTTTTAGAGCGGGTCTCTTGCGTGTCGATCTGCGCTTGTAGAGCGACCCGCAGAACCTCCTGGAAGATGTTCCCCAGGTCGTCCTGCTCCGGACCCAGTGCCACCTGCAGCGCGTCAACACCTTGCCCATCGGCGGGTGACAGCAGAGGCTTGTCCATCACACTTTTCTTGCCCATAAAGTGTCCTTTGAAGCGATAAATAAAATGCATATTGTTATTATGCGTTGTAATACATGATTGCACATGAACCATTAACAAGTCAACAAGTATAACACATTAATGCATGGAAAACATTGGAAAGCATTTGATAGGACTTAATCTGTCAATTCTACTTTGAATACAAATAAGATGAATAAGCAAAAAAATAAGAAGCATCCACATACCTGTAGCCCAAAGATTGCCTCTCGGGTTCACTTTAATCTTTGCAACTTTATTCCTTAGCTCTGTCAAATCGAAGCTCACAGCGGTAGTGAGAGAAAGCACCGAAAAAAACACCAGATAAGTCAGTAAAGCCCCATGGCAGACGTTGCTAAGTGTTAACCCAGACATAGCTAAAACCGGAACGGCTGAGTCCCTTGGCGCGCAAAACCCCCAACTACTGGCGACTGGGAGTTCGGTGTGAGGGCGCTCGGACGCACTACACATTTATAGCTTCAGGCGTGGGTGGGCTCTGTCTCATGTGCGTGCAAACCTGCACAGCAATTCACAGTTTGAAGTTGTGACCAGGCTGTATAGGGCTCGATCTTAGCCGAACCTTTCCGTATGACGGCTGGCCATATGATTTGATTAGATTTTTTTGATACAGGCCCACGTGTTTGATGGCTGTGTGTGTGTGTCTGGCTGTGTAAACATCCGTTTTACGAATGCGCAAATGGCAGCGCGTAAAAGAAGAGACGATAGCCTACTACAATGACCTTGGTCTTCTTCAAATTGATTAAGGCCTGAGAATAGAGTGATGTTGACCCACTAAAACTACAGGACAGATTCGTGAATCAAACCAACATTTCTCAAATTAGAGGAATCAAAGATGCCGAAGGAAAAGTAATAAGTGGAATGCTAGGATAAATACATAATCCTTCCAAAGTATCTGACATTTGGCACGCACTTTACCCCGGACGGTTTTGAAAGATTTTGTTGTTTTTCATCATAACCATAGCATAGGAACTATCCACCAAATAAAATAGTGCGCTATAACAGACACCTACATGCGTGATGACGCGATCGGTCCCCGCGGTCTGACAAAAAAACCACCTGCAATCATCTTGTCCATTCGTACTCCTGGCTGAAGTTCCACATCATGTTTGATTAAACTGGGACTTACCTTGACAGGGACGGCCCGGAAAATGTCCCTTACATCGCAGCCAAAGGGCAAACTGTAGGAGTTGGAGGGGCCCGGGGGTCCCGTAAAGCGGTGGGTTTGGGGGTCCAGCCAAGGAAAGTTTGAGTATCTGACACTTAATTTCTTGCATTCGATTGAATTGTTTTGCACCAATTTGTGCCTTTATTGTGTCAATGCATGGGGGAAATGTCTTTGTTTATGTTAAGGAAAGCCAATTTTTAACACCTATCATTGTGTTCATAAACTCAAAGAAACTGCATTGCTTTGTCTTTGAGATTTTCTGTATTTTAGAAACACAAGCCCCACACAAAAAAACGGTATTAAAGAAACATGTTCAGTCAGCAAACCTGATTTAGAGCCTTTTATAGGCTATGTATGTAGTTATGTTGATATGGGCATTCTTGTATTATTTGTTTTCCTTAGGCCCCGTTATGGATGGAAGGCACCCCTAACACTCAGCTGTAGCCCCTTGATAACCAGCTGATATATACTAGGGATGGATAAACTTCCATTCTTTTTGAAGTCTCCCAGCTTGCCGGTCCCCGGTCACCTTTGCCCCTGCTCTTATGCTCATTGTCTCCTCATAGAATACATGTTGACAAATTCTGTTAGGAATACAAGGGTTGCAGAGCTCTTTATGGCAAAGTAGGAGCCAGAGACCTTACTATAACATTATTTCCATCTTCCTCATTATGTCCTGGAGGATTTGGAAAAAGTTTGAAAAGCGGGCATACTGCCAATAGCAGAAAAGAGAGGGATAGGTAAGAGCTACATAAAGTGAGATGTTTAGGTAAGAGCGACATATAGTGGAGATGGATAGGAGACCTGCAGATAGCGAAAGGCTAAGGTGAGAGAGCAACATAGGGGAGATGGTTAGGAGATACAGCTACATAGAGAGATAGGAGTCAAATGTAGACGGATGGAGTTTGAGGGATAAAGCGAATACGAGTATTTTCGATTGAAGAAGTAAAAACAATTCACACATTGAGGGCAACAGATTTAAATTTAATATCAAACTCATAATGTGTCTTTAGATACTTCACATAATTTCATCGGACAATGAATCAACATGAAAAGACACAAAATAAGAAGAATGCTGACATTTTCTGGGGAACATGACAAATAAAATTGTAATGTGAAATGAACCTTAAGTCTAGTCCCCCTCACAAAACAGACAAGTGTAAAGCTTATACACACATTGAAGCCTTATAGCCCCATTTCTAGAAAATGTGGCCAATCAAAATAGTACAAAAGCCGGTCGGATTGAAAAAAAAAAAAAAAAATGAAACTAAACAGAAGTTGTTTTTGACAGGCAATGGTTGACATTTTTCTTGGACAAAGCTGGATCCGCATCATGTTCGACAGAGACCTTTCTTACTCGCAGCCTCCCATCCTCAGGACATGGCTTCCTTGTAACCCTGTTCATTCCCGGTGGACCAATACAAAGAGCCCCAGCATGAAGAGAACAGCATACTGGAGACGGTGGAGGAAAAGCAGGACTTTAGACAGTATACATTAAGTTCAGGCTTTCATTAAAATAACATGAAACGCAGCAGCGGTAGGTCTGAGCTGAAGATGAAACTTATCTATACCTCTTTGATCTATTTCCCCTCGGAAATAATGATAATTACGATCAAATGCACTTTATAAATCAAAGGGACATTTTGGTGTTGCATCGGCATGCAACCAATACATTTATGAATAGTCGCTCACACCCCACCTTCCCTCTCCCGCTCCCAAATGCCACGATGGTCTGCTCCTTTGGGAGGGAGCGTACTACTATGTGTGATTCGTCGTAGTGATTCAATATACTAGGGGAGAATTGAGAATCTATTCAGAATCATAGAAAATAAGAGTTACGATTCTAACGTGAATCAACTTTTTCCCCACCTTGACCAACTATAGACTATTTACTAAATTACCAGATTATTTTATTCCATGTGACTCGGATACATTTCATTAAGGAAAAGGGTTGGGTGGCAAGGATGCCTACAGGTAGTCTAGAAAGAATCTAACCCAGTACCTTTTGGAGGGAGTCCAACACCGTTACTACTTCACATTATCCTACCCCGTAGTTCATCCCACTTGCCCTCCAGGAAGTCGGCCACCTACCTTAAATTTGGGGTAGTCGTTCATTAAAATGGTAACGATTCCAATATACGGCACAAACCTGGAAGCACATATCCACAATGAATACATGTTTAGTATACACGTACCAATACAACCACACACACAACCATACCAAAAAATAACTTCCCAACATAAAGATCTGCTGAACTTATAAAAACTAAACTCAATACATATGGCCTTTTAGTTGTATGTATTGTATTGTATGTTAAGTGTATGAACTGCTTGGTCCCAGTGGAGACGGAGAGGAAGCGTACCCTCTGGCTCTGCCCACTACGTCCTTCTTCTCCAGCCAGTGCTGGCCCTGCTTGTACAGACCTCGGTCATCCACCGCGTTGTTGTCCCCCTTGGTCAGGAATTTGATGTCGCCGTTGTCCCTGCACAAGAACCATTGGTCGAGTGTTACGCTTCAACGTTTGGACGCCAGGTGCATGCTATTGAGTGTTTAGAAGAGGGTTAATAATGATAACAAATTTGCTGATAATTTTCCTTTGATGAAGTATGTGATATACTTTCTACAGTAAAGTATAGGGAAGTTTGAAACCTCAATTTAGAGTCGAGTACTTCTGAATATGGCCTCAGATGTACAAAAATAAAAAGTGAAATGTCACTTTGCAATGCAACTCGATTGTTCAACAGGTATTAAGGGTGACCTATTATACCACCAGGTTTGAGTGTGATTAGCCGTATCACACCTGGCGGTATAACATGACACCTTTAATATCCAACCTCAACTACTGCTGCTATCATTAGAACCCGGAGGACGTGTACTTTTCATGAATCTTCAGTACTCTGTGTACTATGGGGATCTCGCGGCCCTCTATCCTGAAGACGACGATCTCCCCGACCCGGATGGGGTCCTCCACCCGGTTGGTGAGGAACAGCAGGTCTCCTCTGTGGAACGCAGGCTCCATGCTGCCACTGGAACGACACAATTAGGCCACCCATTTGAAGGATGACACAAAACAGTGGAGGGAAAATCTGCCCCATTGACTCGTTCGCCCTCAAGACACAGAGTCAGAAAATATAGTCAGAATGCAAATACTTAAAAACATACACAAGGGAATCCTCCTGAATATTTCAGATATCGGTAGCCGTTGTTTTTCGGCAAAATGTATTGCCGACTCATTGCCTTGATAATCATAATGGCACACTGTACACTAATGAGGGAAAATCTAAGTTCTAATACAGCTGAACTGTATGCAGCCCCAATCACTGCTATATTTAGTTCATCCCGGAAATCCGCTTTTACTTTGAAATGAGTCACATCTGGCAAGTATGATCATCATTATGAACCAGATCAGTACTCTTCATGTATTATACTAAAACTAAACCTAATTCAGACTGATGTCAACAGCAGATGGAGACAGAGCAGGAGGAAGACCTTCTGAAACACAGCCATTTCGTGGTTTACCTTCAATAATAATTATTCAAATTAGGCTCCTGGTCACTTTAATTGAATTGTATTAAAACATACATAATTAAATGTTAACCTTTTTATAGTCCCCTTGCTGCTTATTTGGAGTTTGTTTGAGAAAATATATATATTTGGGTTATCCCCCCCAAGAACCCTAATGCAAATTGTTCTAGATTTCCTTTCTGGAAAACATCACAAGCAAGTCTAATCGTTCCCCATGTTGGGTCGCTTTTGGGTTGCATTAAATCATCATATCTTGTGATGACTAACTATCATCTTGCCTCCACTCCCCCTCCGCCTGTCCACTATGGGCTAACACACAGCAGGCCAACACAGCTGGCTAGCGTGCCTGTCCCTTCACACACAAACCAATCAAATCCTGCATTCATCAAATCATCCCGTGTTTGGTCCTACACTAATATCCCGCTTTACTCATAACTCCTTACATGATTCATTACAGATTAGGGATGCACCGAAATGAAAATTCTTGGCCGAAACCGAATACCGAATGTGGCTTTTGCTGTTTTTCATTCACTTTGCTTTAATTTTTCACCATTGCATAAATCAAACAATTAAATGTCCTTTATATCTTTTTTGTCTTGCTTTTCAATAAAAGAAAATTACAAATTTGATACAAAATATTTATTTAATACTGAACGTTTTCTAACATTCGAGCAGACCTTATAGCAAGAATTTAAGCACAATGTACCTTTAAATAAATGAGTAAAACATTTTTTTTTATCAAAAATAAAGATTTTGATGTATTTTGTTCGGCCTTTTTACTCCATCGGCCGAAACCAAAAATTATGTTTTGGGCCATTTTCGGCCAAACATTTTCGGTGGCCGAATATTCGGTGCATCCCTATTACAGATTTCCCCTGTCACAGGCAAGTTTTGCTGAAATCAACACCATTGTATTGTTGTCCTTTAGGAATACAAGGTTGTAAAATAATCAGCATACGTAAATAAGCTGCAGCATTGGTGTTGCAGCGACGTTGCACATTAATCCCCAGATATATTGGTATGGGTTTAAATAAAATAAAATAAATCCAAGGCTTTCCATACACCAAGCCAGAATCACACTTCAATTTCATTATTGTAATAGGTTGAAAAACGAATCTAGAAGCTACTTAATACCAACGGGCATACATCTACAAGGTTATCTATATCCATCTAACTATATCTGTATCATTCTTTTTTGGTATCTGATTGGTGAGACCATATCACAGTCTCATGCTCTGTTTAATCTTTAATATTACAATCCAAATCATATACATGTTTTTAACTACTCTTATGGAGTCCGAAGCAAAGTGTTAGTGAACAGGCATATGGAGAACTGAGATGCAGGTCGTCAGATGATGATCCATGAAAAAAAAAAAGTCCTGGCGGGAATACAGATTAGTTGTCAAATCCTTTAAAATGCAATTGTCTGCAAAACACTGGATATTTCCATTGTCCTGCTTTCACAGAAGTGTTTCGGAGAATGCGCACATTGAGCGAAGCGCATTTGAAAATTTTAGATTATCCCCTAATTTGCCAATATATGGTCAGATGGCCAATTGGCAAAAACGCCATAGATATATAGATACACGTCACACACACACAAAATGTAATCTTACCTGAGAACGACTACGATGGGACTCTCACTTCCGGTGACGACCATCAGTCCTTTCCAGATCATCAAAGCGGACGACACGATCATACCAAAGTTCAAAACCTGGTAATACAGCTGAAACAAAAATAACACAGTCTTCAGTTCTAAACAAGAAGTGTGGTTATATTGAGTTGGGGAGACAGTGCATGGGGATGGGGGAGGGGTAGTCTTGTGGTTAGGGTGTTAGGGTTAGGGTGACTTTGAGCACAAAAGGTTCCGTGTTCTACTCTCAAATATCTATCGCATTCAAACCTTTTGGCATACTTCAGGAAGTTGAAAAAACATGTCCTGCTCTGCATATGAAAATGAATCGAATAACGGCAGGTAGTTTTGGATAAGATAGTATGAACATAAAATAGTATCAGGCTAAATATAATTAGGCTTAATGATCAATTATAGAAACAAACTGGATTTTTTTGTAAGTTGTGTTAGCTGTCCATGTCCTTTTATATGGTGGAATACTTGTGCCAGGCCATAAGCTAAATGTGTGGACTTTAATGCAAACATTAAAAACACATAAGAAATGGAGGTGTAACGACATTAAAGAATTGGTTAAACTCCATTGTGTTCTTTATTCCCAATAACGTTATGTTTTTGGTCCTACTGCACACAATATGGAACAATGAAAGTACATATATCCCAACCGAGTCTAAATAAATACAAAGCCTTATTATTATGAATTAAATATCAAGGATTAAAATACTTGGACCATATTCAACAGACAACATTGGCGTCTTGGTCCAAGGGTTTATATTTAAACAATCATATAGTATCAGTCTGACTAGTAAGGCATGATACAATATTATTCTTTAATGTTATACAAAGCAGTTAAAAGAGCCACAAGTCCGAAATCAAAAATAGTAGCATGAAGAGACAAGAGTAGACAGAGTTGTTAATATTCTGAGAGAATGCAGTCAGATTTCCTTCCAAGGTAAATCCCATGGCCAAGGTGCAGGTACACACAATAGAGTGTAGCATATTGAATGCAACGTGTGATTGAGATAGCAGCTAGCAGGTTAGCATTTAGCTTTGTGTCCCTATTTGGCATCAAAGGGAAGCGATTAGCAAGGAAGTAACAAACTCAGAGTCGTCGACATACCTGCCGCTTATTCATGCGCCGCACATCGTCAAGGAAATCTAACGATAACATTTTTAATGTGTTTACTATTATAGATCAGCGTAAAATGTAGAATACATATGGATGCACATATGAGGAAACTTGCATCCGAATCTTCCGGGTCCGCTCAGGCGGAAGTCCCGCCCCCGTATTCATATTTTAGTTGAGGTGTCGTTTCAGGATACGACCAATGGACATTGTTTATATTATCCTTACAACGTTTCGATGCTATTAGTCTCAATTATAATAATTATAAAAATACTATTAAATAATAATAATGATAATAGGTATAGGTACAATAATAATGAGAAGTTATAATACTCATATTATTTGAAAGAAAGATATTCCCCAAAAAACAATACCAACATAATACCATGTAATAATTCAGATAATATATCATGCTACATAAAATAAAAAAATAGCCAGAAACATAATTCACACATTGTTAACTAAAACGATCACCCAAAAACGGTCTGATACCAACAATTTGATTTCATAAGGCAAAAATGGTATCTCCAAAATATTAGTTAACTGGCACAGTATAAATCATTATGGAAAGCACTTAATTATTTTGTCACTTTAATTTCCTGTTGGATTTGCGGTTTGACAGAGCAACTGATAAGAGTATCAGGGACTGTACATCTAAAATCACCGGAACAATTGGTCTTTTCGCTCTGCTCAAGAGATTGTTATTAACACAATATAGCAAATACGTCATAGTCATAATTAAAGTGTGATAACATTTGTGATTTATGAGTCACCCGTTTTTTTTTCTTGTTACATGAATGGCATGTTTGGGCAATATCTTTTGCTCTCCTAGGAAACAATCCAACTTCAACACTGGTATCAGATAGGAAGGCCTACTAACTAACACGTCAGAACAGCTGTAGTCATGCTGCTAAGTAAATAATAGTCAAATGTAATTTTAGCCAGGGATTTGTGATTGTGTCATGTTGACCCAGGAGCAGAAGAGAACCCTCCAAAACAAATGATAATGGCAGAACCCTGTATTATTCAGCTATCTAAGTTCCTTACAATGTGCAGTGAGAAACAATTGGAATGGACAGGCAATTCTCTCGAGGACCCATTACTCCAAGGTGTCTGTGTATATGAGTGCAAGAGAGAGTGTGTGTGTATGAGTTTGTGTGTGCATGTATGCGGGTGTTTGTGTGTGTGTGTGTGTGTGTGTGTGTGTATGTGTGTGTGCGTGTTTGTGTGTGTATTGCTGTAAGGTGTATGTGTGAGTTTGGCACTATGGTTACCTTCCTTGGGACCCTTCGTTTTGGGGTGATATTGGAACCTTGTCTTCAGTAGAGTACTGGGAGGAACGGCCCTGTGTCGGAGGATGGGCCTGCTGGATTCTGAAGCTGAAGCATCCTGGTGAAGCCCTCAAAGAGCGAGAGGACATGTCTGATCAAGGTTTGAGAACGTCTCGTCATGGTATACCTTCTAATATGCCACCCAAGCATGGCCAACGTTGTCTTCTCCCCATAGCCGCAGGAGCAAAGAGGTTCAGCTTAATGAAATGACCAGAGTAGTGACACACCTTAGCACTGCTCTGTTCGATAGATAGGCCAGGAAGCCCACTGGTGCAAATTGCATCAAAAGCAGAAGCTTCCTCAGCAAAGACTCTTCGATCTTTCTCAGGCGAATCATGTTCTAAATGATGTGCTTAATCATCTGGCCTGAAACACGCAGTTGGTCTTTACTGCCTGTTCTTTTTTTTTTTACTTGTGTGTGTTCTGTCTGTTTTAAAGATCCTTATTGTCTGTGTTGCGGAAAATACCAAACCACAACTCACCCAATAGTATCACCTCCATACCAAACTATTCATAAAGTACGATTTGACAAGGAAAGGTTAATATTGCATCCGCCCAAATGCATTATCATACACTAGACACGTGACACCGGCGATTGTATTCCCAACCATTTAGCCTTTGTATTCTCCCAAGAGAGTGTGAGATATACATCAGAATGTCATTAACTCCCAGTCAGTAACAGCCTGCTGTGTTAGATTACAGCAGCATTAACAGTCCACTCGGCGACAGAACCGAGACCAGACCAGACCTGCGACTTTTGGTGCATCAGAGATAAAACTATTTTATTTTAAATGCCAGCTAGTCTGTGGCATTTCGGAATTGTGCAATGTGGTTCCCACGTAATCTGCATAAATAGTCAGAGCTGGTAAATTAGATCACCCTCAACAATAACAGGTCAATATCTGTGACAGGACAGGCCACTCTGGCAGAGGTCCTTACATTATTCTTGGTCTATAATGTTTTTGCTGGTGTTTTTATTACATGGGAGGTAATCTGTGCCTTTACGTAGTTCCATAACCTCCAAAGAAAGTAGGTAAATCATACAGGACAGATGTTGCAAGAAATACATCTGCATGGATTTAGTTCTTTGAATGAAATGTAACTTCTCTGGGAGCACAATCTAAATTGTAGATTGATGTTTCCAAGTGTATGCATGACCCAGTTAAATCCTAGGGTTTTGAGGCGTTATGCTACCTCTCTACCCGATTACAAGATAATCTGATAATCGTGTTAATCTTTCGGCACCTGTTTGAAACATGTTTCAGTTTTAACATCAAGTCGATTAATATATAAAATATATATATATAAATAAGATGTAAATTACCTTTAGATGAGTAAACAAGGCAGAGATTATCTGATTTAAAACCTCACTCACAAGTTAAAAATAAATAATCAAAACCATATTTCTTATAAACACCATTTATTAAAGGTTGGTACCTTAAATAATAACAATCCTGAGGTAGCCTAATACCACCGAAGGCCCTTGGACTTCTCTATCCTTCATTGAATGACATTGAATATTTAAAGCCAGGCTGCACATGGACCAGATCTTTCATTAGACAACTGGCTACTGTATGACATGAGTGTTAATTCTCAGTTTTCTCCCATTAAACACATTCAGAGCTCTTCATTACATCTGACCAGAGCTGCCTATCAAGACATGAAGAGCTTGGAAAATGCATAACCCCCTCTCTATTTTTTGCCTGATTCAGTCATTCATTTTCCTCTTACGCACTGAACCAATCTGTAAAGATTAATACAGAATGTCTCATTTTGATTCTTTGAATCTGTTCAGACAAATGTGTTTCAAATTCATACTAACTGTGTCAACGGAGATGGAGATTCAGAGGTATTTCCATACAAAATAACGTGTGTGTCTTTGAACCAAATGTACAATCAGCTAACTTGAACGTACACATTTTTTAATCTGACCAACCAAGGTAATAGTTTGCTCTATCTATATCTCAACCATTGTCCACAATAGTTATTATTTTGGAGAAATTAAACATCTTCAAACATCAATCAATGAAAATTGTAACTGTGTCAAATAGCTGAAATGAGTAACCGCCCTGGTTTTAGTTTGGTAATAGAAAAAAAAAAAGCAGGCAAAAATATTCTGGTTTAGCAGCAATAACATCTCAAGCCCTACTCTACAAATTTCTCATTTGTATTCCCAAATCTTGAATCTCCACTCCCGATGGGTAGGGGGTGGGAAAATGAGTGTAATTAAAGCCTTAGCCTTCTGGTTGAAGTCACGGTCAATTGTCATGTTCTATTCCATTGTTAACAGCTTGTGACGCGTTTCGGTGGCTTGAACATCATCACAGCTGACACAGTGGAGACACTCTGGATAGCTTACACATTGTCTTTTGCCTTTAACGGTCAAACTTGTTTGTTCATTCATGATTCAGGTGTTTAATTGAGTTGACTAATTTGACCTTTTACAGGAAGGAGTCCCTGCATCAGTGGTTTATGCATAAATAAACACAAATATTGTACAAAAAACTTGATTCATAGAGAAACAATGCTGTATGTGTTTCTACATATAGACGAACTACTACTATATGACGAACCTATATTTTATATTATATTATTATATAATTATATTATATTTATATCTAAGAGTGATTCAACATTGTAGACTCCCAATACTGGGAGCCTTATTCAATTAAATGATATTGTGTCTATCTGAATTGTGTTGAGTGATGTATACAGCACTTCTCATCGAACATTATTCTTTTATTTCATTACATTTTAATTAATAGTTTGACATTTTAATTACTACAAAAGTTAATGCCAATTATTTTTGACCTTTGGTGAAATCAGGATAACAATCTATGCCATTCTTTTGTGTGGTTTTCTGGTGATCATTTTAAATGTTGTTTGAGTGCCAATAAGGTACCCAGGTTTAGTCAACATCCTTAACAAGTTAATTATTCTCCTCTCGACCCCCTTTAGGGGGGATAAAGCTCAAGGAAACGGGTGCACCTCCTCTTCCTAGCAGTAGGGATCTGCACCCACACATCCACCAGCCTACTGGCCTGAGATCTGGTTCTCTTCTGCACAACCAGCACTTCACGATCCTCTCATTGGGATCTCCCGAGAGGTGAGAGACTTAAGGAGGCTGCTATTAACTCGTTATGTTTGAGGGGCTATCCTCTTTTGCTTTCATAGGACTCTTGCTCCTATCCTGTTCCCCGTCAGCCTTCCTGGGTAGCCGGGGGCTGAGGGCCACTCTCCTGGCTGTCCCAGGGCTGTGTGTGCCAGCCGCCGTCTTGCGTTGCAGCAGGGGGCTTTTGGAGCCCCTGGACTTGGAGGACGGCGTCTGCAGAGAGTCTGTGGGCTTCAGGGACCTAAGGCCCAGCAGTCCACAGTAGTAGTTACACTGGTGCTGGGACACAAACTGCTCCAAGAGGTCCGGATTCCCGACGGCTGACAGGCCCTGATACCTGCAGTAGGAAAAACAACACTGAGCGTCATCTGCTAGGATATTGTATCGGCAAAAGACCGCGATGTCATCTGGTGGGATATTAGCATTAGCTACAAAAATTTGTAATCACAACATTACCACAAATAAAACATCACTTGATGAAGCTTTGCTGGTTTTCGTTAGTATGTGAAATGCTGTCAATGTGTAGATTTTATATGTGAGTAGCATGTATACCAACCCAGTTGATTTGATTGATATTCCAACATTGGTGAGTTTATTGTCCACACCTGCAAAATAATCAAATTTCATATATAACATAAATACATAAATTCAACTTTCAATTGGTTGGATGTTATTGTATGGTCAATCACCCTTATTAGAAGGAGTCAACATTTAAGTTTAGCAAAATGATCCTCCCACAGAATAAACTAATGCTATACTAGAGGGGAGAAAGACTGCTTTGCAGCCATTTATCCCAACAGTGCCATTACAGTCTACGGAGCTGAGACGATGAGGAGATCTAAGCTCAATGTCTTACCCTCCATCTGAGTGAAAAGCAGGTTCCCGTTGGTCCACTGATGGATCCAGTGCTGCAGAGCACAGCATTTCAGCTCCACCTCAGAGCCAGTCCTGGAGACTAGCCCGTTCCCAGCACTTAGCTTACAGTACTTCAGGTAGACCCCCTTCAGGTCTGTCTCCACTGTGGCGTAGGGCACGGTGTTGGCTGGCCGGTACATCAGGTAGACTGGAATGACCCTGGGACAACCGAGTGAGGCAGGGATGTGGTTGGAATGTAATCACGCATCATGCTGTATATTGGTGGATCCATCAGGTGGTCCGAATCCTATACTCACTCAAGGCACGGACCAAAGTTTTCAACCACTCTTGACTCCGCAGAGAAGATCTTACAATATTCCCGAGCCAGACTCTGAATTCTACATCTCTGTTTTTGTACAAAATGGAAGATAAGAATTGTAAAGATGCCTTTATCATAAATGAGAATATCTTGATATGTTTTACTTCAGTGATGCTGAAATATAATTAATTACTTAATTTAGTAATAAACTATAAGTTAGTTGTGTAAGGATGGTATAATGTTGATATCAGTGTTAGGTTTGGGTACCATAAAGTTTTCTTTCCCTTTCCTTAACCTAGGATGACATCTTGTCATGCCAATCTATGGAGTTGTTTTGTCTGTGTCAAAGTCCTAATTTTCCTTTGTTAATTGTTGACTTGAGAATCCCAATAACGTCATTGTTATTGTGTATCTCTCCACCAGCAGCTCACATTTTCATTGTCACGATGTACTTGCCTGTCTCTCCATTTCCACATTCCTCTCTGTGAGTTGGGCCTCTCCTTTGCCTCCATAGGCAATCCGGTTGCCCATTTTTATCACACAAGTGGTGCCGGACTCAAACACGGGCTCCAGGCCGTACACCACCTTGGCTCTCCAGGTTTTGCGGGAACAGCCACCTCCAATATGAGACTCCTGCACCATGACGCGCCCAAAGAACTTGTTGCCCCAGACCCCGCTGTCGGCGACGCCCTTATTCAACAGGAGCGGAGTCATCTCAATCTCCTCTCCCACTACACAGAACCCAGGGTCAGAGTATGAGAGATTTAGAGATACGTTCAATGCATTAAAATGGCTTGATGAAACCTGCAGTCTGTTTAATCTTCACTCTTTGTTTTTCCCTGTTTTGTATTGAAGTGCCTCTTTATATACATTTCTGAAACGACAGAGTTACCGGTATAGGTATACATTGATATTTATTATTACAAATAGTTGAACAAATATTAAGTACATAAATAAAAGCCTTTTGGTGGACGTGTTACTGTGAATGCATTCTAAGGGCACAGTGGGAATCAAAGCCCGGATCCTGGCAGTGTTCATGCCATGCTCTATATACACATGGATACAAAGTGCAAGGAAAACTAGCTTAAGTGACGTCTGTTGTGAAAAAGTTTGCAAAATATCTTACCACCCAGGTCCTCACGCAGCCGCATCCCCCCAAGGACTGCAATACAAATAGACAGAGTTCAAACTACACTGCAGCTGTTAAGTGCTATTCATACTATACAGTTGGATCATCATTATCAATGCTATAATAGTACCGTGATGTAATACCTACTTTCTGCACTCAGCAGGAGGTCGGTGATGTCGGTGCCATGGTCGTTGGTGATCTTGCACCCGTAAACCCCGCAGTCTCTCTTTGATGCTTGGACAATAGCAAGGTTTACTGGGGTCTCATCTCCTGCACTATACACAAACAAGCAGAAATGAACACCGATCTTAATTTTGCCAATCCCTAATATGCAAATCACTAAAACAAAATTGATTCATAGAAATGAATGGTTGTAAAACATTATTAATGGGCTTTTTTTCAATGATAAATTCGAATGGTTCCATATTTTATTTTGCTATTTTGGACTCACCTTCGATTCACCTGAACTACCTCCACATCGTCCCTATACCAGCTGATAACAGAGTCGCTCAGGACGTTGAAGAACTGGCACCACAGCTTCAGGTGTCCCGAGGCATCCGAGAAGCTCTCACCTCTAATCTTACGGATGACCTGAGGAGCTAAAAGGGGAATACAGGCCCCCCCATGGCGTGTTACATCTGAACCTTACTGTGTTTCACATTCTCTGCTCTCCTAAAAACGACAGAGGGAATCCTATCCGTGTCTCGTCTGTATCCTGGCGTTGGTAGCGGCCGTGCCAAAACTAACAAGCAGGGGTCTCCTGCTGTCTGGGGTTACAGTGAGACCTGGCCAAAGAAAGCTGCACTGACTAACAGTGGCTTATTTAATTAAATTAAATTATTTAATCATAATATTAGTGGTCCAAGGGATGCATTGCGCTATGTTTATTATACTGGATTTGTATGGATCTCTTATCAGAGAGGCTTCCCTCGACAAACAATGCCAAACTACTCATCAAACATGACAAATTAAAGAAAGGTGCGGTTGAGATAGGTTATCAGAGGATGTTTTGAATGAAGCGTTCTACCTTTGAACGGGTCAGGCTTTTCCTTCTCTGCAGACTTCTCCTCACTCCTTTGGGCCTGGGGCTGCTGCAGGGATTCCTTTCCCCCTCCTGGGGTCTCCTGAGCCACCGACTTCCTGCTCAACAGCGGTGACCGCCTCCTCACTGGCGGAGTCCGCTGGCCGATGGGCTCAACAGCTAAGAGAGATTGCTGAGACGGACTAGGGGGTACGGAGAGGGGGTACGGAGTCGCAGCACCCGGGAGCACCTTGCTGGGCTTTGGGAGAACTTCCTCGCTCTGAGGTTCCCTGTCAACGGCTTTTGGGCTAGTCGGATTGTCCTCGACCGTTTTCGGTTTGGGGATTAGGATTTTTCGTCGCGCTCCCAAGGCCAGTTCCTTTGGGGTAGCGGAAGAGAAGGTCGGAGCATCGCTCTTAACCTCCTGTAGGGGGGCTTCATCGTTCAAAGAAGGCATCTGAGGGGCTATCGCCGTCGTTGATGGCTCAATGATGGAGAGGTTCCTCTCCTGCTGAGAGTCAATCACTTGTTTGGTCTCTACACTGCTTCTATTAAGCTTGGGTATCTTCTGCGCGTCAACACATGTCGTAGAAAGTACAGGCATGCTTTTCAAATTACTTTCAATGTTAAGTTGAAGTTCCGGATTTGGGATCTGTTTAAATCCTTCATCAGTACCTTGTACCAGTACCAAGTGTTGTGGACTGTGATGTTCTAAGGAAGGACCAATTATCTCACTAGAGTCTCCTGTACAACACAACTCTGCAGTGTCAATCCCTGTCTCCACACTTGAGGGAGGCTTCCTATGTTCCTGAGTCATGGTAACAGACAAATTTGACTCAGTAAGTGCTTTGCAGTTCCCTCCCCCCAGAGAAGCATTAAAAGAACATGTAATTGTGGTATTGAGATCCGTAGCGCCAGCAGGGGGTGCGTCAGTTATATTTCCCAATGAAACTGGAGATGGGGTTCCACATTCATGGCCTGTGTCCACTATATCTTCATTTTCCATGCTGCTATAAGTGTTGCCAGTGTCTGCGAAGCTCTCTGTGTCAATCACAGTTATGGGCGGGATGCTGAAAGAGAGGATGGCTTCTGGGGGGATAGCTGGAGTGATGGGAGTCAGGGCTGGGTCGGCCGTACACACTGTTGTTGTTTGTTGATGAATTCCTGGTGGTGTTTCAAACAGTTTCAACGTGATATCTGGTACCTCAGGCATAGAAACAGAATTTGGGTCCGTTTTCGGTTCCATCTCTTTTGTGCTCTCCACATCAAGTCCTTTCACAATATCTTCTCCTCTAGTTAAAGGGTTAGTGGTTATAACTTCAGTACTCGGGTTAGTGGCTGTCTGGGGTTGCTCTGGTGAACACTCTTTAGGGTTTATACTAGGTTGCAATCCAAACTGTTTTGCCGTAGTGTCTAGTACCGCAGGAGTGGAAACAGGTATGGCCTCTACTCTCTCCGAGGGCTTGATTGGATAAACCAGTGGAAAATTGGTTGCCATGTTTACGGTAGTACATGATTTCGGTGCAGTGCTCAGAGTTTGAAGTTCTGTCACTGCGGGTCCGATGGCAGTATCCACCGCTGTGACACCACCGCCTTCTATTGCTTTTGTGCTCTCCACATCAAGTCCCTTCACAATGTCGTCTCCTTTAGTTGAAGAGGTAAGAACTTCAGTACTTGGGGCAGTGGGAGTCTGGGGTTGCTCTGGTGAACACTCTGTAGGATTTATTCTAGGTTGCAATCCAAACTGTTCTGCCGCAGGGTCTAGTAACGCGGGAGTGGAACCAGGAATTGCCTCTACTCTCTGATCTATTTCCACTGTCTTCTCCAAATCCTGTACCGTTGCATTGTCTTCTCCCTGTGGAGGGACATTAAAAGAGGCTACGGCTTCAGTATTAGGGGGACTGGGTTTCGGGGGTTGGTCTGGGGGCTTTGTCTCTATTTTCTCTTCCACTTCAATCGTTAATGCCCTCTCTATATCATGCACCTTTTTAGGTTCCTCTCTTAAGTCTGGAACTGTCTTTTTAGCTGCTTCTTTTTTGGTTGACAAAGCAAAAATTGGAGTGGCGGCAATGGAATCCACTGAAGCTGAACTTGTCTCATCTGTAGATGGATTTGACATCTTGGAGTCAAGGGCCTTTATCTGAGATCTCATCATTTCAGCGACTGAAAGAACATAAGGTTCAGGTTTGTCGGATTCCTTTAGGGGGTTAATTTGTTGTTCAGATACGCTTGTGTTTGGGACATTTATACTTCTTAGTTCCATTGTAACTTGTTGATTGCGGGTGTCAAAACCAGTTATGTTGGTTTTGTGCGTCATTGGATGGGTCTCAACTCTGGATTTTATCACAGGTTCATTTTTCATTTCAGTGTGAGAAACACCTGCGTGTGTAATGGAAACAGTTTCCTTTTGGCTGTCATCTAGAGTGGCTCCTATTTGTGCTTTTTCCTTTTCCTTCAGGGCAACAACAACATCTACTTCCATATCGACTTTCCTCTGGCCCAGAGCCCGACGCTCCTCACATACTGGCGACGTACCTGCCTGGTGCCCATCAACCTCACCCTCCAGCGGTCCGTCTAACCCCTCCTCTGTTTTAACAGCTGACTCGCCTGGATGTTGGATGGCATGGGACACGCTACACCCTAGGCTGCTCTGTCCATTGCCCAAACTTCTGTCCGGGAACGTCGCTGGGTCTGTAAAAGGGACTGAATTGCGTTCACTTGATCCTCTGGAATGATCCCTCGCGGTCCGCCTTGTCCCCGGGACAGGGTGGTGCGCAATGTGCTGCTGCCCTCCTGCCACCCCAGGCTCTTCTGACGGAGTCCTTCGTGGAGGGGGTGCGGCCACGGGGCGTGGGGGGGCTGGCGTTTTGAGGCCGGGAGGTGCATCGGTCTGGTTTGGCTGTGCCTGGGCCTGTGTGACCTTGAGGGACAAAGGGAGTAGAGATGTGTCCATGCTCAAAAATATGTACCGCCTTATCCCTGGATATACTGCGAGCATAAACACAGGTGTTTATGATCGTGGCGACAGCATGTGGCGACAGCATAGCAAGGGCAAAACAAGTGTGAGCATAGGATGCAGTATTTTAGAGCTTGGTTGTATGTGCAAGCAGGACATCCAAGGAATGAAATGCAATCATAATTCCAAGGACTTTTATGTTAACCCTGCCTTCGCTTTTCCATTGCAGACATCACACAAAATAGTTTTTTCGTATAGCTTATTTTTCCACAAATCCAATTTGTTTTATAATACTTAATCTGATGAATGATTGTTTTGAAGGTAATGGTGGGGGCATGGCTTCTATTATTTCCCCTAGTATTTCACTTTGAAAACAAAGTGGCTAAAGCAAAAAAAAAGCATAGTGCAGCTTTAAGAGATATACATATATCGGTATATCGTTTTTTTTATATATATTATATTTTTTAGCGTTGGTATGCATTAATATGGCTAAGTTTAATGCCATGTGCTCTGTAAAAAAAAGACAGCTCAAATAGCAGTAAAGGCTGCTGACATCTCCTCTCAAGGGACAATATGTAAATGAACACCCTCAGTAGCAGGTATAGTACACTAACATGTGACGCATGTTCTCTGTCTATGTTCCGTTGTACTGATGAGTCTTTGAAATACCTCTGCCTTTTCATGAAAAAGTAAAGAGGGAAGACTATTTTAAGTCCCAGTGGGGCCAGGGTGGTATGTAAATCATTTTAAGTGGTACTCAGCTATCATGACCTGTTCTGTCTCAGCTTTTGTTCCCCCACTGGTCTGGCATCCATCTGGCTGGGTTAAATATTGCATGAGCAGTGCACAGGTCTTTTGTATAGTAAATCATGGAGAGATTCGAGTGAGTTGTCATAAGACTGGTCGTGGCTTTCACCTAAGCGCACCTTTTTGAATAGCTTTACTCATATTGAAAAATGAATAGGCCTATGGGATATTGTGATAAAGTAGATGAATAATAGATACTCCTTTTCTATGTAGGCTATGGGAGTACAAAACAACTGCAGCAAGAGTAATTGGTGCGCTAGATAAATGTTATTATGATACAAAATCGGCTCCAAGTCTTCAGTTCTGCTCATCATTAGACACCAATTGCTCCTATTAATCACGGTGAAGATCACTGACCGCCAAATTAAATTACATTAGACTTTATATAAGACAACATAAATTAATTATTATATTGCAACTGCGTGGGTCTTCCAAGTCTCCATCTTTCTGAATATTATTAACCAACGCACTGCAAAACATACAACTATACCTGCATCCCCCAGTTTGTGTGCGTCACTCAACTCCTGCCAAACAGTGGGTGCGAAAGCTTGTAAAAGCTATATTTAGAGATCGGATGCCTGTGGTACCGATCTAGCCTGTGGTCGAAATGCAAAGCAATTCATGAGCTCATGCAAAACAGGGTCACTCACCTCGGCCAGCTGTTGTGGCTCAGACACAGAAACATTCTCCGCGCAAGGGTTTGTTCCCTTCCTGCATCCCTGTTCCCCTGGCGACTGGCAGAGAGCGTCCTCAGCATCCCCTGCCGACTGACACCTCCGCAGTGTTGTCCCCTGACGTCTTGGGCGTGACGGGGGCTCAGAGGGCTTGATTGGAGTTACCGGCGCCAAATTGGTTTCCATGTTTACGGTAGTACATGATTTTGGTGCAGTGCTCAGAGTTTGAAGTTCTGTCGCTGCGGGTCCGATGGCAGTATCCACCGCTGTGACACCACTGCCTTTAATGTCCTTCTGCTTTTGGTTTCTGCTTAAGGGCTGTTTGGGAGTTGCTATGTGTGTTGGTGGTCGATGTGCTGGGGAAACTTGGGGAGACTTTTGCGACCTCGAATCCAAATGGGTTTTCTTCGTATCTCTGTGCTCAGCTTTCCCCTGAGATAATAGTTTATCTTGTTTACCTTCGGACCCATGCTCACCATTATGTTTACGCAGAGATCCAGCAAGTGAAACATCAACAGAGCGTGTGTTAGCAACGGGCTTTTGCTTTTGCGTGGCACTTTTAGGTCTCTCTAAACGGGCCGAAGCTCCATCCAGAGACACCTCATCCTTCTTTGAAGGAGTTTTATCGACATTCAACGCTGCCTCTGTTGTTCTCTTCTGGCCCGGTTCTGGTTTTGCTGGAGTTGCAGAATCCAGAGCAGTGAAGGAAGGGGAGCTCTCCATCGCCTCCTCTGAAAACCCCTGAGCATTGACCAGCTCGTTGCGGGCTTGTGTTTCACAGCCCCGCACATCTGAGCTCACATCTTGGGAAACCCCCTCCCCCAGGGCATTCTCCTTCACACCTTCCACCTTGTTTGACATCTTAATCTTTTTCTCCCCTAAGGGGATTTTGGGTTGATGCGGAGTGAAAACCTTCTGCACAGAGTCGTACAGGTAAGTATTCCCCCCCTTGCCCCCGTTCTCCATGACCCCCTCGTGTCCGTTAACGGCGGGGGCCACTGATTCCCCATTGGCCAACAGGGGAGGCTTCGCCACCGTCGCCCCAGCCGTAGAGTCCTGCAGCCTGGCCTCCCCCGCAGCCTCAGCCCCTGGCCCTGGAGCTTCAGGTCGCTCTCTGGTGGGTTTCGGCACCACCTCCATGGAGCCGGGGGCGCTGAAATGGGGCGCCATTGGGGAGCGGCGTTTCCTCTGCGAGCGGTCTGGGCTGAGGCTCCGGAGGGGCTCCTGCTCGGCGACACCCTGGTTCTCGCGGCCCTCCAGATCCCTACGGCGGTTCTCAGCCTTCTGTTTGAGCTTGGAGAAGTAGCGCTGGTGGATCAGGTACTCGTTCATAAGGCCTACCTCCAGCACCCCAGAGCAGGACACGATGCCCTTAGTGTTGCTGGCCGAGGCCTGGTATATAGCAGCGTCCTCCACCGTACAGCTGGAAGCACAACAAGCGGTCAGATCAGGTCATCAACCACAACAACAGCAATAACAACTTCACGTTGGCAGAGGGAAATGATAGCAGTCTGTTATCCAAAGAGTCGATTGCGATACAGGAAATTAGCAAGATAAGAAGTAGGCATCTTTCTCAATGATGCCTGCAGGTTAGGCTGTGGACATTGGTATCGAAGCCAGTACATTTCACCTGGGAGTCAACCAGCCTAGCCAGTACACTATCCTGTAAATATTTCTAAATCAGCAAAAGGAATGTCTGAAAAATAATAAAACCTACTTGTAAATGTGCAGGCAATGATTTGGTCCATTGCGGAATATTTCATACTTGGGCAGTCCGCAGTATCTATCTAACTGAACATCATCTTTATACCAAATCACTTCAGGGATAGGGTGACCTAAAATGCAAACAAACAAGGGAAGTAGAAAAAATACAAAGTATTTAACACAATGTATGCAATGTATGCATCACAGTTGCTAATGATTTCTTAAATAGGTCGGTTAACTAGTTGATCTTATATTTTGTTCATACTGTATGGGTATAAAGTAGTGGATTAAGAAGAGTATTCACTAAATAATAAACAATTCTCCATAACCAACATTTAGGGTGCAAAACATGAGGGGGAACATTTTAAAGCAACCCATTCTAAAGCAATTGTGCATGTATGGTGTATATTTGTTTATGTTGTTGTTGAGCTTGTACTTTTATGTTTTTATCTAAATAAATCTAGCCAGATTGTGCTATTACCTTTCACTTCACAGGTAAAGGTCACTTTGCATTTCTCGGACACAGCTCTGGACCTCAAGGTGAGCTCGAAGGTCGGCTGGGTCTCCTCGGCTAACTGGGCCATCACACTGCACAGGGTGCTCCTGAAGAGGGTCATCGCATGTAGCTGTATGGTTCTGCATCTTCTATCAATAGCTCTCATGCATAAACCCATCAATCAATCACTCAATCAGTAACTATTTTGAATATCTATGATTTACAATGATCAAGCAGAACAGAAAAATTACAATTATTACTTTTTTTTCCCATTTTATCCATGAGGTGAGATGTTGTATGATTCTAGTATTCATTTATAAAATATAAAAAAAAATATAGACTAACAAATACACTTTCAGAAGTCAACAGAAATGTTATTCAATCCGCTTCAGTGCATAGCATTCATTCAAGAACTTTCACACTCATGCTGACAGCGAACTAGACGTATGATTGATAGAGAGAGGATACAATAGTCACAATACCTTGGCGGCCTATACTGAGAATACCTGTGACTCGGAGAGCTAGGCAGAAAGGAAGCAAGTAGAAGCAGAATGCAAGGCATGTAAGCAAGGCATTACATCACACATCACAAGGGATGCTTGTCACATGTAAGCAAAGCATTCATATGGAGATATGAATGTGTCCCTTGACGGATGTTTTTTTACATTACATTTTACAAACATTATTTGAGAGCTATTAATTGTTCCTTTATTTAATCTTCGATTCAGTCACTACCATCTATTAACTGTGCGCATTCTCTCACTACTATCAAGTCCCGAAATAATCAGCACGGCCAAGAATAATTAGATAAGAAAATCTGATTTTGAATCAAAATGACAAAAATAAATAAGCAAAAAATGTACTATTGTTGGCAATACATGGAAATGCACGAATGCACGTTAGCTAAATATGACGAGAAGAGGAGGAAACCAACCATCAGAAAAAGTCATTTTCTAAACGTTGCCGCACACACGCACACACACATGACCTTCTAGTGCAGTAATTACAGGGTGAATGAAGCCCTGTTAACATAATGTTGACATGTTCTAAGGTCAGATATAATGCATTTCTTATTGAACTGTGTTATCAGGGGTCACCATGACACGGGTAGTCATCAATAGAAGAACAATAATCGATTATGTCGTCCATGTGTGGAATAAGCACGGAAATTAAATCTGCTCGGATGTTAAATGAGGCTTTTCAAGGTTTAGTGCAGGTTCATTGCCCTTGTTAGGATCCTCACACACTCCACTGCATGTTTACCACAATTAGGCTATCACAGCAAGACACTGGCTCGAGAAGGAGTTGCAGCCATGCAAGCCGTCACGCAACACACTATTCATGTTCTGTTTTTTTCATCCACTTGGCATTGGCGAATGTGAGGAGCACCTTGTTGTTGTTTGACAAATGCGAATTTCTAACACGACACGGAACATCTATCTGACAGAAATTCATTTAGCATTTTAAAGCATTATGATTTGCAGCTGTCTTTGAGGGAATAGCAGAGTTACTGGAATTGAGGGATTGCAATCTGCTTGGGA
Source organism: Gadus chalcogrammus (assembly GCF_026213295.1). Classification (NCBI taxonomy): domain Eukaryota; kingdom Metazoa; phylum Chordata; class Actinopteri; order Gadiformes; family Gadidae; genus Gadus; species Gadus chalcogrammus. The sequence goes on along the minus strand of NC_079425.1, from coordinate 18,320,782 downwards.
AGAAGCTCATGAATTTATCGTCAATATTATCTATCACAAATCTGAGAGCCTCAATGTATCCCATTGAATTGTTGGGTGTGTACCTGCTCTCGGGCCTGACGTTAGAGAGGTAGCTCCGGCTGGATGGCCGGCCGCTGACGTCATCCGCATTGTGGAGGCCTGTGCGGCCGTCTCCAGAATAGGAGCGCTGCATCACCCTCCTGGAACTCATGCTTACGGCCAGACCCGGTGTTTCAGCTCCGATTCAGGTTCACTCGGACAATCTCATGCAAGAGACAGAGAGAGAGAGAGAGAGGCGCACTGTATAGTGTTGTCTTGTAGATGTGAGGGTAATTCCTTTGGAGGCGTTAGGTGCCTGATAGTTTGTATATTCTTGAATAGACCGAGATTGAGGCTGAAAAAAAAGGAGGGAAAAGTTAAGTGGTTCATTAGTGAAATAAATAAATGAAAATAAATCAGCAGTCTGTTATTCCATGATGAAATACATCAAACTTGACAAAACCTAACAACAATATCACAAAAGGTGCAAACTTTTTCGCGTTGTGTTGTTCTCCCAAACACAATAGAACATGAAAAACAAGACAGAGGATGCTACTTCAAAAAGAAAAGGATAAATCCCAGTTCCTTGCTACCTACGACTCCTGCTTGCATTGCGTTCATTGGATTCTTCCCATGTTGGATCTCTGGTTCACTCACCCTTCACATATTCCTTTGTGTGCCTTGACAGATAGCGCACTGCTCTCACTCCAGGCTCTGCGATCTCCAATCAAACATGAGCATGGGTAGCCTGCCGGTTATTTATAGGAGGCCTACAAATAGGCACGAGGCTACATCACACTTTCCAAAACGTACCTTCTTGGGTCCATTTTATTTAAAAAAACGAGGTGTAGACTTTGGAAGAGAAAGCTATAGTCTCTGTGAATAGTTGGGAAAATTCAAGTCTTTTATCAGCGGAATAATCCACACAATCTTCTTAGATTTGGTAGTTCTTTCAATTGGGATGAGACGGAAAAAGGGTGTAGGTTTTACTACTAAGATACAAACAGTATCTTCATAAAAAAATATTCGACATAGAATGTAGTTGTGTATTGATAATTATAAAAAGGGTTAGGGTTAAAAAACAACAGGCTGCATGAGGGTTTTATGTGCGCAGTAAGTTAATCCAGCTACCGTTCTGCTATAACATACGCTCAGTAGACCTCCTCGTTTAGCTCTGAATACATGCAAACGCTCAGGAAGTGGTGGCATAATATAGTCTATTTATATGGCATTAATGTTACCATGTGTGGGGCAATAGTGCATGCATTGTCCTGCTATTGACAATTACACTGGACCCCAGAGGATGGCTGGTCAGAATAGAACTGCCTTATATAGACCGCTCAGACTGACAGTTTAGTAGCTGCTCACACCCATATCCTTATAGGCATTACACATGCACATGGAGGACACATGCATGTGTAAGCCATACACACACTCACATGAACACAGAATAATTCTTACAGTAATTTAAATACATTTTGAATTGTATTGTTTTTTGTCGTCGTCGTCAATTTTACAGTAGAACAAACCATGCATTGCTATATTTGTGCACTCATTTTACAATTTAATCCAGTTCAATTTGAGCAGGCTATGAACAGTTCTTTTAGTAACTTTATGTTGACATTGCACATTCATGTGATGTATTTTGGTCATATTATGAGTAGTTTATTTTGTTTAGATCCCTGCTTGCAAACAACAAGTGTCTTCCTGAACACATAATAACAAGTCCCTGCTACTATCAGTTACAGTTTCCTGGCCCGGAGGCGATCCTGAATCACAAAGTTCAAAGACGGCAATCCGAATTTCCTCTTGTGTTGCATCAGATAGTCGCTCATCAAATTACACACGTGTGTGTGCTTGCTGTGTGGCTATTTTAATTAACGTATTTTCATCATCCATCATAATATTTTGTAACATGTTTGCTTAAAATGACCACTATTTTTATGTGACACAACCTGTTTGCGGAGTGTTTAGAGGCAGTTCAGTGGCAGTCCAGTGACTGGTAGTTTACACAAGGCGGCCCCTGGTACGTTCTGGCCCGACCGGTACAGCTTTTGCCAGGGTCAGGGGGTTTTATTCCCTAGCGCCCGTCCATACTATTCCCTCCCATCACTATGCTGTCTGAATTCATGATAAATGAAGGAAATGTCAAGCTATTTTGTACTTATGTTCGTCCGGACAAAGGATAAACATCTTCTCTAAGAGAGTTATGGGATTGCCAAAAGGTTCCATCTGAAGTTTGACGAAACGGTGACCATTTATTTTTGCAATAAACCAGAACAAACGGTTTTTCAAAATTTGTCAAATTTGTTTTAATACTAGGTGTTTCTGGATTCCAATCTCAGATTATTGGAAGGAAGCCCTGCAAATCCTGGACAGAAAATCACGACAGAATCATTGTGATATTTGAAAATAGTATGTAACGAAAAGTTTAAAATATTCAGCTTTGACAACTCAATTTTGTGTTCCGGTGGTGGTCTAGTGCTCAAGATATTTCATAATGTTGCTCTTTCAATGTGGAAGATCTTAGTTCAGCTTCGTACTCGGCCAATGAGCAAAACTTCAAGATCTACTTCACGGGGAGATTGATATGTCCATAAATGCAGCTCTGCCTTTGGACTATTTGCCTTTTCTTTTTGAACTAGGCAAGGCAATTTGGATAAACCAGTAAGAAATATTTTGAAAGTATCAAACGAAATAAATCTTCCCCCACCCTTCCGCCCTCACACCAAAGCCACTCTTCTAAAACATGTGACTTGCTAGCTTTAGAAATAGGTCTGCCTTTTCTTGTGGAAGACCCTGTGCACTCATGTGCAATGATTGCACAGTGCGCACAAATAGGCAGGTAAGGCTTACTACATGCCAGTGACAGCCAGAGATACCGCTATTTCAGAGCACTGAATTTGTCGATTGCTTGTAAAATAAATTGTCAATACATATTTGCATTAATTGTTTGAGTGTTTGTGTCTACCTGCCAAGAGACTGCAGCTGGACATTACTTCACAGCTAAATCTGGTAAAATGCATCTCATCTTATTGTGCAAGAGTGTTTTTGTCTATGGTCCCTGGAATGCTATGTGTGGCCCTGCACAACAGTGAGAAGGCCTCCATAGCCTTGTACTCACGGTATTGTCACTGAACTGAACACAAATTTGAGGGAAAAATTTTGAAAACACACAATACATTCGTAAAGTCTTGCAACTAACAACTGCTTTTGTAGATTTAGTCTTAATGCGTATACAGACTTGGTTTGATCCATTCTGCCCTCTCTATAGCTGTGTGAACCATCTGACAGACAGGCAGTTGAATAAGTGCCACCGGCTGCTGGCTGTCTTCACAGGGACTATGCCAACCCTGGGGCCTTGTGCCCATTATAGACTGGATTCTCCCAGGGATGCTGAGGGAAATCAAAGCCCAACAGCGGTCATTAATTTGAATATATTTTTTAAACATTTACCACTTTCAGTATGTAATGCAACTAAGTATGGTAACTAAACATGACAGAGTGTGAATGAGTTTGGTCAGAGAACTAGACTGTGTTCTCCATCTTGTTTTCCAATCGGCTCTATTAAGCTCTGTAAAGCGCCTCCAGTCCCTTCGCTGTCTACGGCTGGCAGAGTTAGTGGGGCAACAAATATTAACTGGGGCTACATAACCTCTATGGTAGAGGTAATGAATGGTGTGTGCATATCATGTGTATATTACTTACAAAATATATAAAAATGCAATGTATAAATACCATTGAAAACTATACTATAAGCAACCAGGCTTTTTAACATGTGTCTTTTAGGAAATTTGATTTTGTTATTTAACTAGTTCAACAAGAAAAATAATCACCAATCAAACTCTCCAATATTTAAATCCTGACAAACTTGATGGGAATATCAAATAAAAATATACATTTAAAAGATTCCCTTCAAAAGTTCTCTGTTATGATGGGTCTATTTAGCCGATGTCTGTGACACACAGACAGCTGTTTGCAGCAGAGAATGCGCGCAGCCAATAGCTACAGTCTATTTCCCAGTCATTGCATTCGTCATTTACAACACAGAGATTGGAGCCACCTGTGTTACCAGGCCAGATACATACGCACACAAAATCACACATGTGCACAAACACACACAAACACACATACACACAAACACAAATACACACACGCACACACACACACACACACACACACACACACACACACACACACACACACACACACACACACACACACACACACACACACACACACACACACACACACATCCAAACACACACACACACACACACCAAGAAGACAGACAGAAACACAAACACAGGTAGACACACACACACACACACACACACATATGTGAGCATATGCCCATTTTCTGCCAAGTTGAACATTTAAAGCCTTTTTAGTCCCACAACAGGTGCCGTGGGACTCTACAATAGGGGCCAACATGTTAGACTGTGACTGCAGTGCGGCTGAAAGAACTGATGTGTTCCCTGACTGACGCTGTGGAAGGCTGTGGAGGTGACGCATAGAGCTGGAGACAATAGTTAGAGGACACATCCTTGGTGCGCGGGGGCAGCACCTCCTCCTTAGTGCTGTGCTGAAGAAGAGCCACGTTGACCAGGCTCCAGTTGTGTGTCCTGACCTTTAAAAGTGGACTAGTGTGGCGGCAGTGTGTCGGGACAGGAAGTACCTATTTACTTTGCTCCCACACATACAGGAGTAGTTTCTAAAAACCAAGCAGTCATGCTCGTTAACTCTGGTCTGGCAACAGTGTTTTCCAACCATTGTCTTTGTTTTATATACCCCACAGCCCCATCAGTACCCCTTCCACTTCTCCCCTGAACGGATATAACACTTGCCTCATTTAGCGCCGTTATCCTCACTGTTATGGCCTCTGCATTTCAGTTAGAGGTGTTCTGCGGTCTTCGTCTGAACTTGATCAGCAACACATTTTAATGTCTACTCATTTTGAACCCCCAGTATCCCCAGTAGGGAATCACTGACCTAACATGTGTCCAAGTGTGTCCAATGCCGCAGTATCAGAGCACATAATAGAAATAGTGATGGGGTTATTCGTTCGCTGCCTGTATGGAGAATTATCCACTGGCATAAATCAATCGTATATAGTATAACCGCGCAAAGTGTTCCGGCCCAGCTCGGAAGGGACCCCAGAACGATGAGGAGTGGAAATGGAGGCTGACACTCTGTCGTAGGACAGACAGACGGACGGATTAAAAGGCTGTGCGGATGGAACATGGAACTGTAAAGCCAGCCCAGGGTTTGAAAGACCCTGGACCTGCCAGGGCTTGTCAGGACTCTGGCCGGTCGAACATTTGATACACCTCCCACCTGGGACAGATAGGTATTATGGGATGTTGGGACCGTGGCGACACTGGGTTTGTGCCTATGGTCTCCCTTTGCCTATCTCTCAAAAACCAATCTCTCTCAAAAGTGAACCAGTGTTCACTTCAAACACACACACACACACACACACACACACACACACACACACACACACACACACACACACACACACACACACACACACACACATAAAAAACAGTTTATACAAACAAGCTCACACATCCACATCCACAGACAAACATCAACACACGCACAAACAAACACACAGAAGGATGGACACACACACACACACACACACACACACACACAGACACACACACACACACACCCCCACACACACACACACCCCCCCACACCCCCCCACACACACACACACACACACACACACACACACACACACACACACACACACAGACACACACACACACACACACACACACCCATGTTGGCAGGATAGATGGTGTTGATGTTTGAGGGGTCTCTGTGGAAACCCTGCTTGGCTTTGTACGGCCCCTGTGGAGGTTGTGACATCACTGCTGGGCTATTCACGCCATGTTCAGGGCCAAGGAAGAGCATTCCAGAAGACACTTGACCTCCCAGGACAGCTGAGGCCCACGTCTCTGTGTCTTAGGCTCCCAAACCCGCACACATACAGACACGCAGTCCAACACGTCATCACAGAGTCATTACCATATGGGACGCTACATATTCATATGCCCTCCCGCCCCCGCCCGACCATAATGGCTGTTAGTCTGGCGCCCTTGTGTTACCGCTAATAGGACAGATTTTTAGTTTGCACAGACTACTGATCTGCAATTAAGCAGAAAGGACGCCGTTTATTAATTCAGGCCTGTTTTCTGAGGCATTCTGCCAAAATGTTTAACATTTGAACAGAATGTGTGGGAATTTTTAAGAAAGATACGGCATGTAATGTTAAAAGTAGGCCTGCCTTCTGGAGATGAAATCTTAAATGTTTCCAATTTTTCTAACCGAGAAGAGTGGTCCAAACTCTGTATAGGCTTATTAGAAAAGTTCTGATTTACTGGTGTATTCTTAAATCTTTGGTTGTGCTTTTAATGAGTGTCTCTTGTTAGATGAGACAACGTGATAAACTAGGTTGCTTGCACTTCATCAAAAATGGAAGAAATTGGATGGAAGAAGATGAACAACCTCATAAAATATAACCTTAAAATGTTTCCCTTGTGATATAAAATAAGAATGACTGGCTAAAATTAAGAGCTATGTGGAGCCATTATGATCTTCAAGCATAGTTACAAATATTTAAACATTACCATCCTTTGTGAATCTTAGAGTGCCCTCTAGAGACAGTGGTGGGCTTTATTTTAATCTCACCAACCCAAGTTGTGAGCTACTTTGAACTCTACGACTGATATATAATTATCAATATTATGCCTTGGCAGCTGACAATTAGTACTCACTAACGACACCATTCCGCTTCCAATGCAATTTTTTATTATTCAAAACGATAAAAGTAGTACAGTATCTTTCGTTAGATATAGGATGGTTGACTAATATTAACTAATCATGTTTTGTCATTCAGATGAAAAGATTGTTGAAGGCATGTAAAAAAATATTGTTTTAATAATGTGTTCATATAAACAGAACTATGCATAATCAATTCTATGCCCCCGACAATATAATACAAGTGATACTGAAACAGAACAGATGCAGGATTGTTATATTATTTCTTCTTCTTATTCTTCAGCATGTCCAAGACAGACGGTCCCTTGCGCTTCCCAGCTACAACAAAAACAAAGAAAGTGGTATAAATTATTTCAAATAGACGTAAATATAGACTTAATATAACAAGATTCAGACTCTTTATTTACCTTTCATTGGTTGTGGCGATTCGGAGACTCCCTGAGATCTCTTCCCATACGATGTTTTCATGCGCTGGATGTTCTGTTTGCTAATTACTTCGTGCTCTACTATTGGAGAGGGGTAGTCTTTACCCACAATGCACCCCGCCGCCTTCTGAACACTAAGGGGTGCCTTCCATGGTTCGTATATGTACTCAACAGGGAACTTCTTCAACACCGGTAGATATTTCCTAAAGAATAGTAATGAGTTTATGGTGAGCAAAAAAAAAGGCTAAAAAAAGGTTTTCAAATCGGTTATCAAGATCTTACTTAATGTATTCTCCGTGTTTATCAGTCTTCTTTCCAAAAGCGATGGGGGAGTAGACCCTGAAGTACTGGTGGAAGAAGGCGCTGGCCGACAGCCACAGCCAGTTCCCTGCATTCAGAGCCCAGTCTCCGTCCAACAGTAGCCCCTCAAACACCTGGGGATGAAGAGCAATATTCAGGATAACTTGTGATAAATGTCCGTGATACTTACAATCAATACCCAACACAGTATATATGACTGTGTATAATATACAGGATAATGTATGATAAATATCCATTATAAAGTTCAATAATTATCTTGCATAACGAATGATAAATACCTAGCAGAATGTACAATAAATGTCCAGGATAACATAAGATTAATATCATGATAACGTGCAATGAAAATTCACGGATAACACACAAAGTAAATTCCAGATAACATACGATAATTATCCAGTAGAACGTACGATAAATATCTAGCATAACGCACACAATGATCCACTATAAAATACCATCCATTTTTGCATAATGTAAGCTAAATACCCAAGATAACCCGAGATAAATACCCAGCATAACGATAAATAGTATACGATAAACATGCAGGATAACGTGCAAAGAAGGGATATGCTTCCCTCTAAGAAGGAAATACAAGCAAACAGACGCGCGCACGCACGCACGCACGCACGCACGCACGCACGCACGCACGCACGCACGCACGCACGCACGCACGCACGCACGCACGCACGCACACGCACACGCGCACACACACACGCACACGCACACACAGGCAAAAAAGGGGTTCCTTTAATAAGGATGTACACACCTTCTTGCCCTCCTCCCAGCTGATCCAGAGGTCTCCCCTGGTGAGGAAGCAGGCCACGGCGTGCCGCGCCAGGTGGTGGATCCAGCCCTCCCGCCGCAGCTGGGTCATGATGGCGTCGATGAAGGGGAAGCCAGTACGAGCCTTCATAGGGAGACAAAGACAAAGACAGAGAAAGAGAGGAAAAAGGCAGAAAATGGGTGGTTACAGGGATCCACGATGTTTACTCCTTGATTCAATTTGGAATTTCATTAGGTAACGTTTGTCTCTTGAGACATCATTAAGCTTCAATTAGAAAGCTTATTTTACTCCAAAAACACAATATTTTCGAGCCAAATGCAGAGCTATATTGGAATCTTAACATGCTTTGCCAAAACACTGCACAGTAAACATAACAACTCGTGAATATACATTTTCCACTCCATATGTCGGTTACTAAGGTAGCTACTCATTTCTCTTTTTTTTCAAATGTTCAATGCATGTTTCCACTCTACCGCCACATCATTGCCCCTGGAGCCTACCTCTTTCCAGGCGCTCAGATACTCTGGGTTGGTGTCCCAGTCGATCTGGGTGCACACTGGGTTGTCCAGCATGCGGTCGAAGTTGGGGACCCCTACGCTGGCTGTGTAGAAGAACTCTCTCCACAGCAGCTGACCGTGCAGGGACACAGGTGGAGCCGAATGCTTCTTCTGCACAACAAAAGCAGTTGTCCCCATTTTAGTGTCTCTTCAGATACTATAAGAAATATAAATAGAGCACGGCATAGATGGTTTTTCCGATTGCATTTTGATGGTGTTTGCACCATTTCACTGGTATTTTGTATTCAACTGTTACAGTTATGCATGAAGTACAAGCATATTATTATGCATTATAAGCACTATTGTTGTGATGTAGACAAAATATTGTTGTGGTTTTTGGAGTGCTCTAACTCATAAGTTGCTCTTGGGAAAGAAACAAAATCCAGCTGTCCTTAAATTTTATCTGATTTTTGACACTTTACCATTGTAGCACTAAAATCTGTTTTTGCTTCAATGTTGAATTCCTGTTAATCTAAAACACTGAACCACTCACCCCTTGGTAGACGTCAGCCAGTCTCCACCAGAAGGTGCGCGCAGACAGGCACCCGAAGGTGAGGTAGGGGCTGAGGACGGTGGTGCTGGGGCTGAGTGAATTGGGTGCGGTCTGAGGCTTCTCAAAGCTGCACACCCACCCCTGGAAGAACCAGAAGATATAATGACCTTAATCCACATTGGTACATCATGTTATTATGATGTTAATCCATATTGGACAACATCATATTATGACGTAAAACCCCATTGGTCAACAGGGAGAATACCTTTCATACATTTTGTCACGTGAAATTACAACTTTTGTGGATATCATTTGTTCTTCTTCATTGTATTTACATTGTTGACGTAAAACCGACTCTCCAATGACAGGAAACTTTAGAACTCATTCTGTGAATATTTTGAATACTTTGCCTTGTCCAATAGTTGTGATCTATTCTGTTATCAATCTTAACCTACTATTTATCATATTTCCGACTGCACTTCCATAACTGTGGCACTTTCACCAGTAGGGGTCGCCATTGTATTTAACAGATTGGACCATTTCGTTATTTTAAAAACACATTTTATCTAAAAAGGGACTCAAATTAAAATACAGATACTAGGCAGTAAATGAGCAAATAGGGGTTCACACACTCATCAGACATTGGGGGATTGAACCCACTACCTCTCAGCTGGGAGTGGAACCCCCTAGCCACTCTGATACCCGGTTCCAAGAAATAATTAAAAAAACCTTTGAAATAAATTGGAATAGCTCAATTAAACGCCCATGGTTAGAGAGACCACCCTTGGTTCCCCATCTTACCGTTCTCTCCATGCTTTCCTCCAGCCTCCTCAGAGCCTCCTCCTCTCCACCAGGAAACTGTGCTTCCTGCAGGCAGGACAGGTCATGTCCCAGCTCCTCCAGGGAGGGCAGCCCATACTGCTGCTCCTCATGGCTCTCCACACACGGTGCTTTCACATCTGAGGTAGACAAGCATTCTATAGGTACAGGCCAACTGTTTTCATTTTTCCAAATTCCGGTACGGCAACACAAGCTTCCATAATCTCCTGTATGTGTCTACAAAAAGGACTGCTCCTGATAAATTCCTGCAGTCTGAATTGTCTGTGTGTATGTAGTGTGCTTAATATATCCCCGCCCGTGGTATTAAGCTTTCTTGACTGTAATTTCAATTGAAAATATGTAGAATGTAATTTGAAAGACTTGCTATGTACCATACCCATAAAGTATAGAGTCTTACATAATATGAATAATTTCTGTATATTCATGTTGTGAGTACATTGAACTCGACTCCCAGTATATATATGTAATCGTTTCCTGATCTGTTACCCTTTATGTTTTCAACAGTCGGAGAAGGTATTGGTCTCTTGGGGGGTCCCAGGGTCTTCAGAACAGTCTGGAAACGGCCGTAGGTCAGGGGGGCCTTCCCGTTGTTCTCCTCGATGATCCTAACACACACACACACACACACACACACACACACACACACACACACACACACACACACACACACACACACACACACACACACACACACACACACACACACACACACACACACACACACACACACACACACACTTAACCTTCCTGAAAACCAAATCAAATTAAATATATTGGGCTCTTAGAAAGGGAGTGAGGGAACACATAAAGAACAACAAACAGCATAAGTTTTCAACTACAGGTGAAAGACATCCGAATCACAAAGTCACACAATTTTTTAGAAGTGAAAAATTAAGTAAAAAAAGCTATGTTTGCAGATTTTTAGTACAAACATATTGTCAGTCCCTCGGTCCATCTATTCCAAAGAGACACTGCTTTTCCGGACTAGATAGTGGGAAGAGGTCCAGTGGGTGACTGACCGGTCGACGTCATGCAGCGTGTGGGAGATCTTGTAGACGACCTCCACGCCGTGCTCCTTGGCCAGCTCGGACACCTTCAGGTCCCTGCTGCGGCTGTAGGGCTCTGTATCGTACTCATAGGTCATCCGCGATACGCCCCACTTCTGGAAGAGCTGGGGGAGGATGTCCTGCGGCTTGCCCCTCACCACAAAAAGCCTGGAAGGGAAACATAACGTTCATATTATGACTGGGATTCAACTGACAATTGAGTGGGACTGTGCCCGGAGGTGGACAATGCCTACCAAAAAGCTTATCAAAAAAAAAAGATGACAAAAGCTGTGATAAAAATCGCATCCGGTTGTCACTAATAAATTGAATTACATGGTTATGCGAGGCAAACACTTTACAGGAGAAGGAGGGTTCTTTGGTGGCAAGATCTCAAAGCATTTGATTTTTATTTTTAAAGTCTTTATGTATGCTGTGTCTTATTATGAAGTTATTATAAGGGCGACTGTACATTTTTTTTCACATAAAATGCCGGAAAGTGCTAAAATGTTATTTCAAGTTTTGATGCATGTTTTTCCACATATTTCTCTAGCAGGACACTTTGGCCACACAATGTGGTCATTAGCTCTATTCAGTACGCATACCATTTCTGTATCTTGTGCCCGTTATCAAATATAAAGTATGATTACTCCTGCACCCTACCTTAAGTTGAGTTTCCTCAGACTGCCGTCGAGGTCCTGGAGGGACCCCATGAGGAACCTCCAGGGGTTGACCCCCATGCTCTCTTTGTTGTGGATGCAGGGGTCCAGGATGAACAGAGGATAGATCTCCTTACATCCCCTCAGAGCCGACATCAGGGCGGGATTGTCGTGGAGACGGAGTCCCTTTCGGAACCAGTGGATGCATACATGCGCCATCCCAGCTTCAATTTAAATATCATTTAAAATATAAGTAAAGCAAATTAACAAAGTTTATACTTCAATGTAATGTTAGAGCAACCTGTGTGTTGTATAAAAAAACACTAAATTATCGTCAAAGTTGTATCTTACAATGTTCTGTATTGTTATTATATCAACCAACCAGTGTGGCACTGGTTTATACTATCTTGGTTAGAAATGTTAGTTAAACACAAAGGGCACAGCACATGCCCATTCACGATGCAATGACTTAATAAAAAAACACATAGACATAGTTTGGCGATATCTGCATGACTGTTAACAATAACTTACCCGAAAAGCTTGCAAAAAATATCAAAGGCGCTACGACAACACGTTTCAGTGAGTTGTATAAGAAACACTCTTTTGTAACCCGCTACCTATACGTTGCAAAATGACACCACGTAAACGTAAAATCGCTTCAGCCAATAAGAGAGAAAAACAGACCAAACCTAGCCTAACGATTGGCTGGAATCACAAGCTCCACGCCCACTTATGGATCTTCACCACCAGATGTCAACACTGTTCGAGATGGTTGAAAACTGTTAATAATATGACGGGAAAAAAATCCTTTAAATAAAACAATAGCAAGAATATTTGTACCCATTCGAAACAAGCACGCAGGAAACAGTCGATATGCAATTAAAAAAAAAGCAAACAGGGATCGAACCGGACAATTCTATAGTATATTAATCACTATAGAGCGGTCTTGTACCCAGAGCCCATCGTAGCTCGCCGTGATCGTATAGTGGTTAGTACTCTGCGTTGTGGCCGCAGCAACCCCGGTTCGAATCCGGGTCACGGCATTGATTCATTTTTTTTCGCCAGTTAAATTCTTGGTTATTATTTGGTGGAAATATATACGAAACCTTTATATCCTTCGCTGATTGTCGAATCTATTATGTCAATAGGGAGTAGAGCTATGGCATTTGCCGATTTAACGGAACTTTATTTTTCGAAGAAGTATATCTGGTTTACGGGGTATTCGTATTTGTCCGAATAAAGCGCGTATCTTGTTGCGAAACGATATGTGTTATTATAAGCATTTTGATATTACAAGCCCCAAAAAATAAGTAAAGTGGGACCGCCAACAAATACAATACAATAGGACGCCACCAGACGGAGCTATTCTACAACGAAAGGAGTCGTCGATAGCCTCCCACGAAGTTGGGTACTTTTCACCAAACGCGTGGTTGGGTTTTCCTCTGCTTTACTTGTTTCAGGCAGAAATGTTCTGTTTGGTGGTCCAACAACGTTGAACAAACTGCTTATCTTCAGCCAGCTTCCACAGGGAGAGTCCTAGATCCGATTAATATATTTGAAGGAAATCAGTAAAATAGCTGTTTTTTAGGATCCAGCAAACGACTCCATCTCCCAAACGAAGGCCTAATTAGCAGAATTTCCAAATAAGCAGCACTTTTAATCAATGAACAGCTTCATAGCATGACGGACATTACATCACACACCGCCACCAGGTGACGACGATCCAAGGGATTTCCAACATGTGGGCGACGGACTGAATGATGGCGTGAGAGATTCTCTCTGCGTTTCGCACGCCGTTGGACGACGCGCACGCCACTCACGGTGCGCTCCGCCCAGACGGTCCTGCTGCCGCGAGTGGCTCTCGGTGAGAAGGCTGCAATAAATGTCTGACGAAACCAACAGTTTGGACCGACCAGGCAACAGTGTGTATTCATTCTCATGGAGTAGGGAAACGTACTGTCTGTGCGAGAGCCCTTGACTGACTGTTTGTGTGTGTGTGTGTGTGTGTGTGTGTGTGTGTGTGTGTGTGTGTGTGTGTGTGTGTGTGTGTGTGTGTGTGTGTGTGTGTGTGTGTGTGTGTGTGTGTGTGTGTGTGTGTGTGTGTTTGTGTGCGCGTGTCACTGTGTATGTGTGTGTGTAAGTGCGTGTGCGTGCGTGTGTGTATGTGTGTGAGAGAGAGCCCCGCACTTGTATGGAACGATGCACAGCCAGCACCGTCGCGCACGTCTGTCATTTCTCGGCATGTGTTGGATAAAAAAAAAACAAGGGCGCTGCTAACGTGAACGAGTACAACTTATTGATGGTGTGTGCCCTTCTGTCTGCTTGGCTCCGTGCACGACCAGAACCGAGGAGATGCTGAGCCGTCTAATGAGTGGCAGCATCCGGAGTCTAGACAGGGAATATGACTGCACGGTGAGGCTGCTGGACGACTCCGAGTACACCTGCACCATACAGGTCAGTGCCAGACATGTCTTCAACTAGGGGAAGCAGACAGGTGCGTCGATGTGAAGGGAAACGGCATTCATGCACGACTTCTCTTTTGAATACCATGTGTACGTGGGTTTTAATTGATCTATGGGGTGGACTTCGACTTCATGAATGAAGATGTGAGCTTTTAGAGTCAACTAAGCTGCTCACTGCGTGTGATGCTGCCGGGGCTGTTGTTTGTGATTCAGCCTCCGTCATTTTGGACCAACTAGACCGGAGCTTGCTGTCGTCACACATTACCTGTGTGGAGATCACGTGGTCGCATGTCGCGGTCTCTCCCGCTCCCGCCACCTGCATTGCGTAGCAAACGTGAGGAGGTTGATGGGCGATCATGCTTTGTATTCCGCGTAGGTGACCAGTCTGCGTCACCTGTCTCCATACGAATGCGTTATGTTTTGCTTCTGTGTAAGACTATGCTTTTGTAAATTAAATGTTGAAGAAGTCATTTCATCCCATGTCGTTTCTGTCATGAATTTGAATTCGGGAGGGTCTGTTTCTTGTTTTCTGGTGTAACGGAATGTTGCCATATGTCCACAGCCCTTTTCATTCTTCTTCTTTCCTGCTCTCTTCTTTTTATCTTTCTTTCGTTCCTTAAAAAAATATGTATTTAAACAGTGCTTCAATGGTATTTACATAATCAAGAGAGACAATGCAATGGCTGTTCATTAGAACTAGAATTGAATGTCTGCCTGGTGTCTGGTGTCTGGGTGTGTGTGTGTGTGTGTGTGTGTGTGTGTGTGTGTGTGTGTGTGTGTGTGTGTGTGTGTGTGTGTGTGTGTGTGTGTGTGTGGGTGTGTGTGTGTGTGCGTGTGTGCGCTCGCGTGTGTGTGCGCGTGCGTGCGTGCGTGCGTGCGTGCGTGCGTGTGTTTGTGCGTGCGTGCATGCGTCTATTAGTGAAGGGCTGGATTGGGAGGCCACCAATTATACACTTAACCTGCAACAATAACACAACTACTACATGACCCCCACCAACACACCATAATCCCACTTATTTGTGTGAGAAGAGACATATGTGATCCCAGGCTAACACATGGATGTCCACACATGTTTAAATGCTTCTGAGGTCGGAGCCTCACATTGTCACAAGGGGTTTAACAATGGAATATTATGAATGGTACCTACAAAGACAATCTCTGACTTTGCATCTCATGAATCTTGACACCAAAGGCACCGGAAGCCTTTCAAAATCTTGAAAGCAAGTGGAAACAGAGCCCTGATGACAGATTAAATAAAAGTCGACTTTCTTCTCAGGCCTCTCCCTGTCTCTCTGCATCTCATCAGAGACCAAACAATCCCTATCCCAACAAGTGTTTGCCATACTATCCCAGCCATTTCCACCAATGTCCCACTGATGTTAATGATTTCTTGTCTTGGAGGGTGATGGTGCTGTGGAAAAATAGCTCCCGATAATGACCATTTATGTGGCCCAGGCTATTGTAGACCTCTCTCTGTATAAATATGTTATCATAATTTCTCCATTCAGCCTGAAGGGACAAACTGGACTTATTAGTGGACAAAAAGAGTCACAGAAAAAACTTGATTTTGACTGTTGTGCAACAAAGGTTCAGTTATTCTTGTCTTCCTTTCTCTCACGACTGTCGAACCAACGGTTTTATGATTTGATGTGGATGTCAACGGTGGAACAGGAAGCCAAGTTCTGCGGCGCAGGACCCTCACATCCCCAGGGGTACGTTCTGTGTACGCGGCAAAGATTAAAGACAACACAGGATTGAAACATAAAAAAAATATCTTTGTCATAGACTTCCCTCACTCTGCCATGAAAAGGAGGAGGGCCCTCCTGACACTGCTAGAGGAGGGGGTGCTCTAGTTCCTGGCGCGCCACAGAGGTTTGGCCCAGAATAGAGGACCTGTGGGCCATGACACGGGTCACTCTTCCCATTAAGCGCCATTAGTTTACACCTGGAGCCGCTGCTGCTTGTCAGACCAGCCTCGTATCTCTCTTTCCCCATCCTGAACGCCAGCCAATGTTTTTTCTGAGGGGGGGTTGGTTTTCTATTCCCCATGTTTTCCTTATATTCTCACCGTAGAGAAATGCCCACACTTCTTATGTGCAAACTGTCCGTGTGTGTGAGTGTAATAAGAAAATCAAGATTATTGATTTAGCTTATTTCCGCTGCCGATTAAATGTCACCAGGATGGAATGGTGGTCGTAAACAGGGTGGAATGGTCCCATGGTGAGATGGTCCCTTGTTGGTCATAAGCACGGTGGGAATGGTTCTTTGCTGGTCGTTACCAGGGTGGAATGGTTCTTTGCTGGTCGTTACCAGGGTTTAATGGTTCCATGGTGGAATGGTTCCGTGGTGGGTGTTACCATGGTGGAATGGTTCCATACTGCTCGTTACCAGGATGAATGGTTCCGTGGTGGGCGTTACCATGGTGGAATGGTTCCAGGGTTCAACATAGTGGTTGTTACCAGGGTTACATTGTGTTGGTTACAAGATGGTTGTTCTGCGGTTTTAACCCATTGGCCGTTACCAGGGTTACATGGTGGTCATAACCAGGATGGAATGGTGACATGTTGGTTTTTAAAAGTATTGAATGGTTACATGTTGCTTGTTATCAGTGTTTAATGGTAACATGTTGGTTGTTATCAGTGTTGAATGGTAACACGTTGGTTGTTATCAGTGTTGAATGCTTGCATGGTGGTTGTTAATGGGGATGAATTGCAGTCATTACCAGGATGGGATGGTTACACGGTGGTCGTTACCAGGGTTTAATTGTACTTACTGAGCAAGAGGGAAACAGACCCGCACAAAGACACACACACACCCTCGCGCACCCACACTCACACACAAACATACACACACGCCCGCAGGCGCTCACACGCACAAACGCACAGGCACTCACACATACAAACACACACACACACACACACACACACACACACACACACACACACACACACACACACACACACACACACACACACACACACACACACACACACACACACACACACACACACATACACACAACCTATTCTTGGTCTCGCATGGCCAGATCAAAGTGTAAACTGCTTGGAATTTGTAGCTGCAGTGGGTCTCTTCAGTGGAAATGAAATGTGCAATGATGGCATGTGGGGAGCTTTAGAATAGAGCAAGTGGGATAAAGTCTAGCAGAGTGTGAGAGTGAACTTAGTGAAACAATCATATTTGCTTAAACTGGCTTCTTCACACACATACACAGTTCATATGTCGGTTCCTATAACAGTCAACCACATGGTAGTCTTCCTCAGTTCACTCCGTTCAAAGGGACACAGCAGGGGGCTTGTGTTTCATCTGATAGTTGTATAAGAGTTGTGTAACCATGCCACCCTGTATCTTTCCTCACACACCCTGAGTAGACCAGAAAAGGACAACATTGGGTGTTGACCTTCAATTCAAACACTTGATGGATCACATAATGCTATGTTGGTGAACATAACTCTACTCCACAGAGCGTATCAATGCTAGGTTTGCTTTAATGGACTTATACTTATAACAAACAAATGCATTTGTAGCCTTACATACTGTGTGTGTCCATATATATATATACACAATATATATATCATATTGAATTAATTCCATTATAATTAAATAACGCAAGATATAATTAAATTCATCCCTCTAGCGTTTCCCCCTCACTGAAAGCTGTGTAATATATTTTTCCATTCTGCTAATGAAATGGTTTGGGGGGCTGCGGCTCCAAGGCTGGTGCCCGGTCTGGAGGGCGCCGTTTGTGATTAGCATTGTGAGTGCCTTATGAGCTAGCTCCTTTCCTCCAAGTGGTCTGTCTTAAAGATCATTGTTAGCTAGTCGGCTCTCGCTGCTATATCCAGAGTCAAGCTTTTAAGATATTTGTTTTTGAGGTCTATGATTCATTTCGTGTCCTATTGTCCTATCCCTCAAGCATGGGCTTTGAAAACCTCACATCAATTCATGTTGTAACGTAATACAACTGTACCAAGTACAGTTTGACATAGCTAGAGCAATTTTACGCTAGCGTTTACAGATGCCAACACATGTGTTTATCTGAACTATGGTGATGGTTTATTTTATTGAAAATGTCAAAGCTGTTTCAAAAATAAATATATGATAGGTTAAGCCAAGTTAAAAGCAAAAATAAATATGTAGAGATAACATCAGACAAATGTATACTATTTGATTTTTTTGAGCTTCGTGATTAGAAAACATTCAAATATGAACTGCAAGGTTGTATGTTTAATAGATTATAACAGTTCAACCATCTCCACTGTCTCCCACTGAAACCTTCCTATTGTGCCTCAGAAGCATGTAGGACTCACACCGGAGATATATTCCCATTATAAACCATAGAACGGGAACGGTAGTGTAGCCTAAGGAGATTAATTTCGAGCCCCCTAGCTTAGTCTGGAGTGAGAGTGGGGTGACGGCTGCTTATCAGCTCCACTGTGGTGCCGTGTGTGTTCAGCAAGGGAATCATGACTTCCTGGTTTGGCCCTCAAAATAAAAACAATTGAACCACAACATGAAGAACGTAATCCCTCAAAGGCTTTATTGGGTTTTCAGGTGAGGTCCAAATGGTCTTGAACTGAAACTGTATCAACTGGGGTGTCAGTGATGTTGTTCCCTGAACTCAAATAACTCTATTCACTATTGATTATTAGCTCTGAGTCTAAAAGATAGACTCATATTATATATCTGTTAAAATTTTCTTCTATTATTGTCAAGATAGTTGACGATCTCAACGTAGTTGACGATCTCAACATAGTTGACGATAATAAGCCATTTTATCACTGTTACTGAAATAAGTCCCTAATTTAGAGAAAAAGGGGTAAAATCCTATGTTTTTGCCATTCTCCCCAAAAGACTATGTGAACGTTCCACTCTGCTGCACACGCAGGTGGGATATTTTCATGATGTCGACGACGGTACTATCACAAATTTGGCGTGGGTCGTAACCATAGGGATAACACGCCACCTGCTTTCCTAGAACTCTCAACCCTTTGCCACACATGTAAATTATGCTTTTGTTTAATGTTAATATTAATGTAATTTGTAATAGTTAAGCTTCTGTCGGTTAGGCACAGAATAGAAAATTCTTATATACTGTTTGTCTATAAAGTCTTATAAAAGATTTACTGACAGCAAACTTTTAAATATTGCTCTCTCTCTTTCCAACCATATTGCAATTTCTTCATCTATTTTTCCTCCTTTCTGCTCTTCCCTGCTTCTCTCCTTCCGTTCTTCTTCCACTGGGCTCCTGGCTCTCTCTCGCTCTCCTCCATCCCTCCGCTGTTAATCTTTCTCTATCTATATCTACCTCCTACTGCTCATTTTGATCCATCATCCCTTCTCTCATTTCATAACTTACTCAACCTATTGCACTTTCTCTGTTTCTGTCTCTCTGTCTCTCTGTCTCTCTGTCTCTCTCTCTGTCTCTCTCTCTCTCTCTCTCTCTCTCTCTCTCTCTCTCTCTCTCTCTCTCTCTCTCTCTCTCTCTCTCTCTCTCTCTCTCTCTCTCTCTCTCTCTCTCTCTCTCTCTCTCTCTCTCCCTCTCTCACCCTCTCTCTCTCCCTTCCTTCCTGACTCGGCCAGATGACACGCCAATGACACGCTACATGCTATAACACAGCGATCGATCCACCCGAGTCCCCTTATAGACCCTATTTTCATAGCCGTGATTACACACAACCGGCCATTCACAAGCACAAGTTATTAACACCTTCACAATTTATTTTCTCTTCTTCAGTCCCATTTCCTAAATTGCTTTCGCCTTTATTGCCTGCCAGCCAGCCTACATTAGCGCTCAAAGCAAACATCAGCTTATTCCTGTCCGCATTGCATCCGTTCAAAACTTTGGGGCTCTAATGTTGATGGAGAAGGAGAACCCACTCAAAGGTGGTCGCAATATACAGGAAATATTCAAGTTTCTTCCGAGCACATTACTATTTCAATGCCGAGGGCCATGATGAAACACATCGTAGGAGCCGCCTGGAACACCAGGATGTCCCTGATGCTGGACCACCTCTGGAGAAGGCGATGACTCAACTGACAATGCGAGTGCCATGAACATCTACGCCGAGATTGATTTGCCCATTTAATTAGAGCGTGTTATGATCCAGCTGTGGAGGCTTTTATGTGCCACCCTGTGTGCATCTGAAACTCCCTCTTTGACTCGTATAATTTCATTGCACAGACATGATTAAATCTGTTTCTTCTGCAATTCTTCTTCTCCAATCGGGGCTTTATGCAGCACCTAAGAAAATGCTGTGATTACATAAAGCAGTTTCTCTGGAGTTCATCGTCTCCCCTCTTCTTCCCTCTCTTTCCCCACCAGTTCCCTCTTTTACATAACAAATGTGACTAGACACAGTTGCTGCACTGGGTCGTGGCTCAATGGTTGAGGTGGTATGACCCTACCATTTTCTAATTCATCATCATTCATGAAACCCTCTCTAATCTCTACTCATCACTGCAGTGTGCATAGGCATCTCTAGCCCACGCATTCCAAATAGTACAGTTACAATACTAGAGAAACAGCTTTAAAGTACACGACCTGGGCCAGACACCCGTGTTGGCTTCTTCTCCGCAGGTGTTCAGTTCACAGAGAGCGAGAGGGAGAGAGGGAGAGAGAGAGAGAGAGAGAGAGAGAGAGAGAGAGAGAGAGAGAGAGAGAGAGAGAGAGAGAGAGAAACAGAAACAGAAACAGAAACAGAAACAAAGAGCACGCTCAACGAAACAAAAGTTT
Source organism: Gadus chalcogrammus (assembly GCF_026213295.1). Lineage (NCBI taxonomy): Eukaryota > Metazoa > Chordata > Actinopteri > Gadiformes > Gadidae > Gadus > Gadus chalcogrammus. Next base: position 18,299,613 of record NC_079425.1, on the reverse strand, counting down.
GGTCTTGTTGGAGAAACAGAGGCGTCGGTTCGCTGGCTCCCTGCTCCCTCTATATCTTTAATGGTGATCTTGAAGGAGTGGAGGCCGACCTAATTGGACGATTGCAGACACTTAATAAGTCGGCCAGATAACTCAAAGGGGAGCGGAGGGTTTAGTGTAGATGTTCCTCCCATGTTCATCCAAGCTTGTGGTGGTGGATTTATTGGTGCATTAGAAAGGATTTGTATCTCAATGTGTTGTAAAAAGTGGCACTCCAATGATCGCACAAGTGTAACACCGTCTCTGTTAATTTTAATTATGTTGCAGCATTGCGACAGCATGCAAATGAGCTAAAGATCGGGTGCGTTTTAGGCAAAATAGTTCTGGAGACTAAATGAACTGTGAACATCCCTTTGATAGGATATTCTACCAAGAAAAATGGGAAAAATAAGTTTTTATAAATTCCTTCAGGTATTCGCTTGGTTGATTCGACTTCTGTTTTGGGAGTTGAAATGGAACATACCGCAAACTTGGTTTGTTATCAATATTTAACTAAGAGGCAAGGAGGTTCTGTTGTTACAATTTTATTTTATATTGTTATTTCTCTAATCAATTTGAATACATTTTTAGATGCATTTCTCATTCTAGCTTGGGCTAAAGGATTCATGTTGATTCATACAATAGATTAGGTCTACACAAATGTCGGGCGTTAGATTGAACCCAATGCACTCTCACACACTCTGTCTGCAGATCTGTTTTTGCTGCAGTGTGTGTGTGTATTCGTTGTGTGTGCATTTGACAGCCAGACAGCACTGGGTGGATGGATTGAAGGTGAGTAAACCCTTCCTTACCGTCATTGACCTTCCTCGGACGCATCAGACTTAATGTCAGACATTTATAATATTTGTGAACAAAATATTCATGGTCCACCCTAAATAATTATTAATTTAGCAGTTACTTTGATTGTCCAGTTCCTGTGTCCTTAAGGAGGTGGAATAAAGATTACGAAGCGAACAGCCATTGAAATCAGCCCCTTGCGGCTGGGTGTGGCCACCCCCCCCCCCCCCCACCTCTCACCCCCTCGTCTTGTATCTGGACGTCGAGTGGGGCGTTTGACCGGCTCTGTGTGCCACCCCATCCGTTCCGTCCAGCGGCGCGTTGGACCGGCGCGTTGGACCGGCTCTGTGTGCCGCCTCATCCGCTCCGTCCATCAGTCTCGTAGCCAGGGTCTATTTTTATCCTGCCCGGCTACAGCTAAAGCCGGACCATGTGTGTTGAATATTAAGTAATCGTGTTGCAGAGTCCTCCGTCTGGCCGTCATCAAACACAACCGAGACACACTCCAGCCTAGTGGCAGCCACACTGCAAGCTCCTTGCTCTCTCTCTCTCTCTCTCTCTCTCTCTCTCTCTCTCTCTCTCTCTCTCTCTCTCTCTCTCTCTCTCTCTCTCTCTCTCTCTCTCCGTGTCTGTCTGTCTGTCTGTTCCCTCCATTTGGCATGTTTCCACTCCCTGTTCTCTCTATTAATTTCCCTCTCTCTCTAGATGTACTTAGTTACTATGTAATGCTTACTTTGTCTTCCTTTCTGTCTCTCTCTCTCCCTCTCAAAATGGGTATTGATCTCTCTCATGTTGTGAGGTGCAGGTCGTCCCCTCTTGCCCAGTTGTGTAGTGTGGGTCTCTCTGAGCTCTCTCTCCTATCAGAGGTTGGCGAGAGAGACAGAGAGAGATTCAGACTCTCTTTCCTCCTTCTCTCTCTTTCTCTTTGTGTAGTGTGCAGGTCTCTCCCCCTCCCTCTCTCTCATACCCAAGTTGTGTAGTGCAGGTCTCTCTGCCTCCCTCTCTCTCTGTCTATCCGTGCATTGCAAGTCTCTCTCCCTCTCTCTCTAGTTGTGTAGAGCATGTCTCTCCCTCCCTCCCTCTCTATCTCTATCTGGTTGTGTATTGCTGGTCTCTCTCCCTCCCTCTCGATTTATCTAGTTGTGTAGTGCAGGTCTTTCTCTCCTTCTCTCTCTCTCTAGTTGTTTCTGCCAGCTATGAGTAAGCAGAGCTGCTTTGTAATCTCTGGTCGTATAATGCAGGACTCTCTCTCCCGCTCTCTCTCTAGTTGTGTAGAGCACGTCTTTCTCACGGCTATGAGTAAGCAGAGCTGCTTTGTAATCTCTGGTCGTCGCGGGGCAGAGTGTGTGTGTGAGTATTTTTAAAGACTAGCACAAGTGGTGGTCAGACAAATCAGCAGGACTTATCCCCTGCTTCTCTCTCCCTCTCTCTCTCCCTCTCTCTCTCTCTCTCTCTCTCTCTCTCTCTCTTTCTCTCTCTCTCTCTCTCTCTCTCTCTCTCTCTCTCTCTCTCTCTCTCTCTCTCTCTCTCTCTCTCTCTCTCTCTCTCTCTCTCTCTCTCTCTCTCTCTCTCTCCTTATCTAGCTCCCTCTCTCCTGATGTCTCTCTCCCCTCAGCTACTCTGTCTCTCCCATCCTCCCTAGGAGGCAGAATGGCGTGAGAATGACTCACCGTCAGAAGAGGCTCTGTCCAGGCCTGTTATATCTCAGTGAAACATCACAGTGTTTCCGCCTCCAGAGACGGCTATCGTCTGCTATAGGAGGGTCTCACACGATTAAACATATCACATACCAAGCCGCCATCTTGCTGCTTCGTCGTCCATCATAACAATATTTACAACTGTTTGCTTGGTTATTCTTAACCCCATATCAGTTCTTCTAATCTCATGACAGAATGCCTGGAAGGGGATGCTCCAAATGGGCGTTGATTGTGAGAGAGAGGTGGCGGAGATCTGTTTCAGTTTTATCGGTTTAGTGGCAAGACAGAAGGATTTCTGTCTCTGTGATTATATGTTTTGAATATTGCTTTTTCACATTCTTTGTCCAAAATCTCCATATTTATATATTTCTTGGGCTTCTCTCAATACCAAGTACACCAAATTCGGACACGCGTGGCAACTTGCAAGCTACACTCGTGAGTACAAACTCCAGAGGACAAAGGACGCAGTGCCGCTGGTGGTGGCGACAGAGAGACAAATGAATTCTTGGATACACTTTTAGATTGATATATTCACTGGCGCTATTGCCCCAAAGGATGACATTCCTAGTGTCTACACCACTAACGGTGTAGTTTATCTTGTGTTCACACCACAAGGCATCTCTTTGGGGTAACTCTCTCCACTCCCAGCCCGATCCTGGTCCTATCTTGTTACACCTCCCTCTGGCTCACATCTTCTGCTCCTTCATCTTACTTTCTATTTTCACAAGCACTCATGCAAATATTAATTTATTGAGACTGACATCGAGTACACACACACACACACACACACACACACACACACACACACACACACACACACACACACACACACACACACACACACACACACACACACACACACACACACACACACACACACACACACACAAAGCCAGCATGAACAAAGGCACGCACGGATGCACCCATGCACACACACACACACACACACACACACACACACACATACACACACACACACACGCGCACACACACACACACACACACACACACACACACACACACACACACACACACACACACACACACACACACACACACACACACACACACACACACACACACACACATACACACAGTTCTATCGTTATTACCAATTCAACCCATTAATCTATTATAGACACGTTTGCTATCAGTCAAGGCTGCTCCAGCGGTCGCAGTATAAAATAATAATTTTATAATACAGAAACTGTCTGCAGGGAATCTAATTGGTCCGGCTGGAGTCTCGCCATAATGCCCCAGAGTGAGTGCATTATAGACTGCATTGGATCTCTTTACTTTCTACAGAAGGTCTTGGCTTCAAGTTCTGCATTGTTCATCAAACTATAGAATTGGAAAGCCTGCAATCCTACACACGTTAATGTCATTGTTGATTGATTTATTTAATCTAATTTGAACACGCATCAGGGTTACAGAGGGACAACATAAATGGGCAACAGGAACTCACACACAAGGACACAGGAAGCATCGGTTTAAGCATACAAGTTTCAAGGACACTGCTGTCCAGTCCAGGTCCTTAGAATTTAATACAATCTTCCATGAAGAATAATATTCTTCATGTCACTTTATAATAAAGGAGCCTGGAAGTTAGTTGTCTATTCAGGCGTTTAGAACAGGTTGCAATATGACCCAACACATATTTGGGACTGTCTGACACCTATCTAACTCAATGATAATTTGCATGATTTCTCCAGTGTCTCATGTCTCCAGTGTGGGTTTACCTCCAAGACGGTTGCTAGGTGATGTTCAAAACATTAGCTCTGAAATCCCCTCCTCTATGCACTGACTTAATATGTATGTAGCATTCAAACCATGAAGACTGCCACCTAAAAGCCACCACCAAAAGCACACAGTGTACTTCAATATTATATTGGTATTATATCATTTGTATTACAAAATAAGCTTTCACAGTTTTCCCTGCCCTAAAAGGCAATTCTTGATGAAATGTCATGTCACAGTAACATCGAATCTGAAGTTCCAATAGGTTATAGTATTACAATAACCTTTATTGTATTACCAAAGCTAGATTGTATGACAATAACCTATATTGTGTTACCATAACCTTTATTGTATTACCATTACCCAGCAGGAATCTACTGGGTGAATTGTAGAGGATGTGTACTGGACAATATGTACTGTACTTTTCAAACTTCATTTATTTTTCCAGCATTTTGGCTTTGGTTTCAGAAAGCGCTGTAGAATAGTGTAATGAACGGCCAAATCACAGACCAGACTGTGTCTGTGTGTGTAATATAATATTAATAAAATTCAATGACCATTTATGCATTATGTATGAAAGAAGAATTTAGGAAAAAACTTTAAAGACTTTGGGTCAGTTATTCCAGAGATTTGCTTGGAAGATATTGTCTGGGAAATGAAAAGATTCAGTTTCGTTATGTCTCGCCACCGTTTACGCTGAGTATACACCAATATCTAATTACGCCTTTCATATTTCCTTCTGGGCATTCAGTGGCCAGACAAGGGCACTGCATGTTGAAAAAACAAGCTGCTTCAACACTTATATCTTAGAGTTGAATGTTCTAACGCAGTCTCTTTCCTCCTTTCTGTCTCTATATTTCACTCCCTCTTTCTCATTCTCTCTATCTTTTGCACCCTTTTACTCCCTCTATCTCTCTCTCTATATTTGTATCCCCCCTACTCTCCAATGAAATATGTAATGCAGTATGCTTTTCTCTCTCTCAGAGAGCTTTTTTTCTCTTTCTCCATCTCAGCCCCTCCTTCTCTCACTCCTCTGCTTATCTTCATCCTTCTCCATCTCTGTTTATTTTTTAATCTCTGTTTCTCAGTCTCTCTCGCTCTCTCTTTCCCATTCCCTCTCTTTCTCTCTCTCTCTCTCTTCCTGTCCTGTTGTTCTTGTTGAGTCGTCTCCTCGACCGGGCGTTGTCGCTGTGATGTTAAATTAGTGATATCAAAAGACTGAAGAGATATAACCGCCTCAATGAGATCTAAAACACGAGTCAGGAGGGAGCTCAGTTTGAGGATGCGGCACAAAGTTTCCTCTTGTCCTAATTGGCTGCACGCAGCGAACACCACGCCCAAACATATCATGATGGACGTTTTGAGTGAGCTCGAGCAATAAAACAGCTTGATTTATCACACGCATGCGGACACCTACTCCCTTGCTCTCTGTGGCCAGAAATTATAAGGTTAGCACCACCTGATACATAACCTGCAGTCCCTTCTTCCACATGCTGAAAGTGGCCTCAAGCTTAAGGGCAGGGGTAGAACTGACCCCTTACTGTGTGTGTCAACATTTGCATTGATTCACTTTGTTATTCGCTTGTGGCTAATTGATCCAGATATGTCTGCGTCTCATATAATATATATAATATATATATAATACAACACCTGATATCGTTTACTATTAAGTCATCTTGAAAGCAGATAACAGTGATTGTTTTGTATTTTTAGATAATATTTTTAGATAGATAATTTAGGTAATTCATGACCAAGTACTCAAGTACCCAAACTCGAACCCAAACGGTGGAAACTCAATCATGCTTAAGAATTGTCCTCCGAAAAAAAGAATCAATTGCGTCCGATACAAAGCCAACAAAGTACCCCCTGATACATTTGTGCTCCGTGTGCTTTGCTATGTTAAAAAATATGTTTCCAAATCATTTTTTGGGGTTGCGCTACAAATCGAACTGGGATTCGTGCCCTGTGTGCTTCTGGCTTCGCAGGTAGACTGTGGGGGCATTAGGGTTCGAACCAAAGGCGACCATACATAGTGTCCTCTAGTCACTCAAGCCAAGCGTTGTCGAAATGAGTTTGGCAGGGCTGGTTTTAGGGTGCGGTTCTGTCTAAAGGCATGTCTTCCAGGTCTTGGAAGGGGTAGACACCCTCCGGTCGCCCCCTGCCACTCTGACATTCCCCTGTCCTCGGGATTTTGGTTGTTTTGTTTATTGTTTGGCTGTGACGTTAAGATTGTACGGATCTCTATGGCAACAAGCTTATAACATCATTAGTCTTCAGCTGTTCTCGTCAGGCTTGTGCTTGGCCAGACACTGCGGCAGACTAGTTTGGACACACACACACACCCACACATACACACACACACATGCACACGCACACGCACAAACACGCACACACACACATGTCCGGTCGTGCCCTCTCGCTCACCCCTCATAAGAGCCTCACTTACACACTGTGTCATGTGTGGTGTTGAGACCTCATACACCCTCATTGTATTCAGTGGCAAGGCGTTGGTTGGGACGTGGGGGATTTCACAATGGAAGCACTGATTTATAGCTTCAAATTTCGATTTATCTTTCTAGTTAACTGTTGTTGTTAACAATTTGGTGCTGAAATATACATTATATTCAATACAATGGAGATCCAAAGAGCCATTCTAATGACATTGCCACTGCGTCCTCTCTCTCTGCCACTCTCCTTGAATAACAATTGATTGTTGACTGCATAGTGTGTGAGTAGGGTAAAAGAGTGTAACAACCTTTGTATGGACTAAGGAGTGTGTGTTTGTGCGTGTGTTTGTGTGTGTGTGTGGGGGGTCCTCTTTTGATGTTTACTAGGCTGTGTGTAAATTTGCTTACCGAGTATATCATGCATTTTGGGCACTGTCCAACTATCTTAAACTTTTACATAAACTTACAACCCACACACAACATTGGCAGCTTTGACCGTACCTAACCTGTATCTCATGTAAGCCTTTGTAACACAATTTGTAGAAAAGGTTAGAAAAGGTCTGCAACGAAAAAGGTGGAAAAAGGGACTTTGTGGTGCTGTGACTATGACAATTCTTCTTCTCCAGCGTCCATGTGAAGTCCACTTATAGCCCACTTTAGCCCAGTTTGGCCATCGCCTGGGGAAAGGTTAGTCCTTCAAACATTTGCCAGTCTTGTAATGGGGCTAACAGTTGTCTTTAGCCCAGCTTCCAGAGGGCTAGCTCCCTGTAGAGTATGCTGGAAAAGACATTTGCATGCAAGTGCCTGGGTTTGTGTGTGTGTGTGTGTGTGTGTGTGTGTGTGTGTGTGTGTGTGTGTGTGTGTGTGTGTGTGTGTGTGTGTGTGTGTGTGTGTGTGTGTGTGTGTGTGTGTGTGTGTGTGTGTGTGTGTGTGTGTTTGCAGGAGCAGGCTTGTGTGTGTGTGTGTGTGTGTGTGTGTGTGTGTGTGTGTGTGTGTGTGTGTGTGTGTGTGTGTGTGTGTGTGTGTGTGTGTGTGTGTGTGTCTGTGTGCGTGTGTTTGTGTGTGTGTGTGTGTGAGTTTGTGTGTGTTCCATTAACTGTGTGTGTGTGTCCGTGTCCATGCGTGTAAATGCACGGGCACAAGTGTGTGTGCGAGGGGGCAGTAGGGTGGGGTCTGGCTAGGATCTCGTTATGAACGAGTGTCCCCGTTGAGATGAGCAGCTTCGGGGCAGCGGAGATGGAGACCCCTGTGGAGGGCGGGGACCTCCCTCCCTCCGCCGTCCGTCACGCGGCCGCACGGCCGGGGACGGGAGAGAGACGCTCTGCCAAGGTCTCGCACCTTTCTGATTCATTGGAGGTTAGCATGACCTCACTTCCTGACCCAAACCCCCGGCTCATACGTATGCACATATGAATGCAGGCAGACACACGCAAAGGCACAAACACACACACACGCACGCACACACAGACACACACACACACACACACGCACGCACGCACGCACGCACGCACGCACGCACGCACGCACGCACGCACGCACGCACGCACGCACGCACGCACGCACGCACACACACACACACACACACACACACACACACACACACACACACACACACACACACACAAACAGGCATACAAAGTAGAATATATGTATAAACAATGAATGCAAAATAAACCATAGCATATATATTTTCCAGAGTATGTAACTAAGGAAATTATGTCAACAACAGTGATGGATCATCTTTATGGGACTTATTTAAATGAGGCTAGAACACCTAATGCTAGCATTATGTATTTGAGTAGCGGTGGAGGGTTAGCTCATACTAAAGGGGATAATACACCTGAGCGACAGACATGCTGGGAGGCTGGCTAGCATGATTAGCATCCTTTGCCTGGGAGCGGCTGAACATGGGGTGAAGGGAGGGCTTCAGGCAGAGCCAGGTGCGGGAGGGGGACCTATGGGATTAAGAAGTGGGGGTTTAGCCGAGGAGGCAGGAGAAAGAGAGAGACCTTACTTTTCTCCCGACTTGTTCCTACAGGAGTGAGCTAATGAACAGAATTACCATACACTCTCTTTACTACCTCACTTAACTCTCTCCCTCTCTCTCTCTCTCTCTCTCTCTCTCTCTCTCTCTCTCTCTCTCTCTCTCTCTCTCTCTCAGACACACATTTAGAGGAGGGAAGGGAGTATCCTTAAAATAGATAGAGTCTTCATTATCACATCATCCCTTATTTGTGGTTGGTAATGTAAGGAATTCAAGATGGGTCGAGGTATTGCTTCATTTGATTTTAGGGTA
>NC_079425.1:18185620-18285620 GCF_026213295.1 Gadus chalcogrammus | reverse complement strand
CTGGGTCTGAAATAAAGAATTATATATATGTAATAAACCTCTTGTTTATAGTGATCATTAATTAAGGATTTTGATAGTATGGAGGGAATGGCTGAATCTCCTCTCCCACCGATACTGAGGCTGCTCCAGGAGCTCATTAGCTCTAACTTATCTACATTGTTTGGCTCAGAGGCATGACCTGAATTTTAAAAGCAAAGGATATGAATGTGTGTGTGTCGATGTGTGTGTAAGTGGGTGTCAGTGTGTGTGTGTGTGTGTGTGCGTATGTGTTATGTATGTGTGTGTGTGTGTGTGTGTGTGTGTGTGTGTGTGTGTGTGTGTGTGTGTGTGTGTGTGTGTGTGTGTGTGTGTGTGTGTGTGTGTGTGTGTGTGTGTGGCTGCGAGAGAGAGAGAGAGAGAGAGAGAGAGAGAGAGAGAGAGAGAGAGAGAGAGAGAGAGAGAGGAAGATAAAGCCAGTGTGTGTGTGTGTGTTTTCATCAATATAGCTGTCAGAGGCTATAGGTTGGTGCGAGCCTAACCTTCATTTTAAACGAGGCCCGTGTTTCAGAGCCGGGGAGGATACGTGGTAATAGGACACATTACGTCACACCCCTGGGACGCCCGTCCTCTCTACCTACTTTCGCTCTCCGTTTGAAGCATGCTGTCACTGAATTCTAAGCCGTCGCTCATTCACTGATGATTTAGTTCAGGGCGCTTTGCCGCTAAATTGACTCCAAACATGGCAGGATCTGTAAACGCTAGTGTGTCCCCTCCATGTGGAGCAGCGACACCACTGGCTAACTGATGCAACCGCAATCAGCTGGTTGCAACCATAAATCTTTATTTATTTATTTTAATTGTTTGCGCCCAAAATGCTTTTTTTTTTTTTTTTAAACATTAAGGTGCCTCCTTGTGTAGCTGTCTCAAATTGTACATTGTCATTATTGTCATAAGAGAAAAATCGTGGGAAAATACTGACAGCAGAAGCATGTGTTCTGCTACAGAAGAATATAAAACACAGTATGATTCTGTAGGTGACATTATCTAATGAACACTAATGTAGCAAGCATAAAGAGTAAAATTAACAGAAGTGACATTGTAATAAAAATAACCCTGCGTTTTTGATCGTGTAGAACAGAAGCAACACTATTATGAAACACAGATGATGGGCCTAAAGCCATCAGCACACGCACATTTCAGTGGGTGAACAGTGCATTTCACAGACACCTCAGCACTGCTGCTGGTAGAAATCGTAGGGGAAACACTGTAACTTTGTCTGGTGTCTGCGTTACAGTATTTCCCCATTATGTCACAGGGATAAAAATAGCTGATGAGAACTAGGTTGTTTTAATTGTGTTCGTGTACCACCAGCTATATTCTGTTTGAAGTGTGTGTGTGTGTGTGTGTGTGTGTGTGTGTGTGTGTGTGTGTGTGTGTGTGTGTGTGTGTGTGTGTGTGTGTGTGTGTGTGTGTGTGTGTGTGTGTGTGTGTGTGTGTGTGTGTGTGTGTGCGTGTGTGTGTGTTTGTTATGTCTGTTGGAAACAGCTAAAGTAGTGCAGATTGTATGCATTTTAATGACTCGACAAAACCCATTTTCGTGGGTTGCCTCACATTTCCCTTGACAATTTGTGTTATATTGTAATGTGTGAATGTGTGTTTGTGTCTGTGTATGTGTGTTTGTGTGTGTAGGCTTACATGTGTATGTGTGCATAATATGTGTGTGTTTGCGTATATGTGTGTTTTTGTGTGTGCTTGCATGCGTGCGTGCGTTTGCGTGCGTGTGGTGCCTGTGTGTTTCTGTGTGTGTGTGTGTGTGTGTGTGTGTGTGTGTGTGTGTGTGTGTGTGTGTGTGTGTGTGTGTGTGTGTGTGTGTGTGTGTGTGTGTGTGTGTGTGTGTGTGTGTGTGTGTGTGTGTGGGTGTGTGTGTGTGTGTGTGGCGCTAGATTAATGCAATGCGTTTCCAGTGATGTTTACTCTAGCCTGGTCCCTTGTGTTACTCTCTGAGAGATGTGAAGGAGGATGTTTTGATGAGCATAATAAGTTAGCCTCGTTAGAAAAGTTGGGTCGGTCGGGCAGGATAGCCTATGGGGGCCATGTTTGTCTTTCACTCTCAGCAGAAACATTCTGGGTTTGAGCCCAAAAATGTCCACAGTTTACCTGTATGCATCCTTGAGCAAGATCCTGCCTAAAACCCCCAACCTGCTCAATAACAACACGTATCTAACACAAAACAACTCGCTGTGAGGCACTGTGGATGAAAGTGCTCCATCAAAGTGCTACATGACTGAATAGGAGCAGGAGGTTCGCTTCAGGAAGTATGTCAGAGCGCTCCGGACTGATGTGCGCCTCATGCCCTTTTGCTGTATCCAAGGCGGAGGACAAATCAATCAACTCAAAAGCTCTTTTATTTAAGTACACCTCTCTGGCCAAGTGCACTTCCCGTTTCCCCTCCTGAATGATGTCATCTATATGCAAATATCTGGCTTAACAAACCATCAAAGGTTGTGTTTTGCTATGGTACAGTGGTAGGGAAAATAGCATAATTTCAAGTGTAAAAAAACAACATTGTTTTCTTGTTGTTCTATTACAAACAAAGAAATAAAATATACATGTCCCATCTGAGTTGATTGATCCCCATTTCTTTCAGCCACAACAAGGAAAATCTCAAGCTTGGAGATACCTTCCAGTTTTTTCACAATGCACTGCAGTGCATGTGGAACGAATGAATTGGAGCGAGGAGAAACACATTAAAGCGATACTGGTGGGAGGAGAATGGGTCTCACAGCTCGCGGTTTATTTCTGAACGTACGTGTAGAGTTTGCCCTCAGAAAGACTTGAGATCATGAAATAACATCTTAGAGGCTGTCAATGTTCTCCAGAAGGTCGTCATGGGATTGCTCTACATAGCTTCAGTCGATATCTATCACAATGGGTTGAGACAGTTAATACTCTATGGTGCCATATATTTGGTGCTATTAAATCCAAGGTAAATTTGGATTTTTTGTTTTTCAGTATATTCGAAGGTTGATATTGGCTCTATTGTGGCTGTTAGATTCTGCATTTGTTGTCATACATCTTGGTTCAGCGTTTGTTTTGATTTTTTGTTTCCTTCTGGGTTTCCTTCACAGGATTTATGAATCGTTAGCCCTGTAGCATCCTAGCGCTGGGTCAGGACCTTTGGGTCAAACTTTGCATGTTCTATGCACGGAGGAATGGAAGAGATATAGATCATTGTACAGAATTTGTGGATGTGATGTTAACATGCTATTGTTGCATTGGACTTGTTATATTGACTTGCACTGACACTGAGGAGTGAGAAATTAAATAGAAATTATTTAGATTACTACAGCTCTCCCGAACAACCATCAAGGGTGGGTGTGTGGTCAAATACTTCTTCAATTTATTCATTCCTAGAGTATTGTGTTTTGTATGCAGGAATGACAATATTTGTTTATTTATGATGCATAAAAAAGGTCATGGTGACATGTCTATTTGTGTTTTCTATCCCATTTTTGGAAATAAATTTGCTTAGTTTTAATTGTATAAAAGCGGGTTGCGACTAAATGACTTTGGGAAAATGTGGTTCCCAAGGCCACCCCAGGTGAGAACCACTCATCAAGTAGCTCTTAGTAAGCTGAGCCGCATGATGAGCCGCTCCAGTATTGATTGCACACTTTCACTGGCTCATCCTTACTTGTTAGACACTTTGGATAAAACCGTCAGCTAAGCAGGTCTTACTGCTGAACCTGGGTAAAACAAAGTTAAATTCACTTTTCTATATATAGCCATATATCAAAAGCCTTATACTTATTCAGTAAGCTGCAATTTCTGGTCTCCCCACTTTGTTTTGATACAATTTAGTTTTAGACAATGCATGAAAACATTGAGGCTCAATCAAAACACTATTTAATAAAAAATTAAGTGGAACAAGCAAAATATGCCGATTACATTTAGAGTGGCAATCTCAAATTTAACTATGTCTTTCTCTTTGGCAACAGTGAGAATAATGTATTTTTCCCAGAGATACAAACAGTGACGCCACCAACACCCAGTGTGTAACATTCATCCAACTGAAAAATGCTGGCCTTTTATTAGTGGGCCATAGACTCAATCTCCATCATATTTCCTCATTCAGTGATAGACCTAACAGATATTTATCCTTCAATAAGTAATCTGTTGGAAGATTAGACATTCAAACATGCTTTCTGTAATTCTGAAATGCAGAAACGACCGGCTGCTAATCGCTGCATACTTTTTTGTTATAATTGTGTGGTTGCTGTGGATTTTGTGACTTCCTTGCTTGTCTTTGGAGATACTCAGTGGTGCAGAGGATGTCATGTGACATATCTGCCTGGAAGGATGCCATTAAAGTACTCCCCAAGACTCTCTTTAGAGCTGTGCTCCATTCTGCTCATCAGCTGTGCACTGAAGCAACAGGATTATCAACAGATGGCCAAACCCTGCTCTCAAGCCATTTCATTTCCAAAACAAGGTTACAGACGGGAAGGCCTAGTCAGCCAGCAGTAACCTAAGTACCTGAAAGTGGAGGGTCTCGTGTCGTTTCCCACATACCATCATCAGCGGTGCACTGGCCGTCAGGGGGCCGTCGGACCGCCTCCGTTTCGGCCCCTGTCATTCTGGCTGCGCATGAGAGCCTGCTGCATGCGTGTCTGGGACTAGGCCCTCTGGCCAATCACAACTAAGTAAGTTAATGCGTGTTAACATTCTACACTAAAAGATATGAATTGAAAAGTAAAGGAGGGGCCGAAATAATGAGAGAGAAAAGGAAGCGGGCATTAGAGGCTCAACCTTAACTGATTGTCATATATAACGACACACACCCAACTCTCGCCAAACAATTGACAATTGAAAAACAAAAAACCAAGGCCTACTGTCAGGAACCTCTGAGATAAATGCTCAACACCAAGCCCAACGTGTCGCATCACTGCCATGGTGCTCAATAAATCCTCTATCTTAAACTATAAAACTCAAAAGCACGTTATTTTTTCATAATGTAGCTAATTAAATACAAAATAGGAAGAAAAAAAATCTTGTGAAAAGTGATTAATGCATACATTTTGTTATGGAATTTTTTTTTTCAAGGAAAGCAGACCTTTATATATTTTACCCAAATTTCCTCTCTGCCATATCCTATCTTAAAGGTGTTTTAGGTAAGATGTTTGAGCAAGAAGTTAAAACTGGTCTACCCTCTCTTCTCCCTCCCTCTTGGAAGTTTTGCATCACGCTACCATGGGGGCAAATGAGTTTGGCAGCTATGATGGATGCATCCGAACAAATCAGGGAAGAAATACTGTGATTGGTCAGAAATGTGCCTGGAGCATATTAATACCAAAATGGCCTCATACAGAGGCAGGCAAGCATTCAATTTCTCACAGCTCATTTCATTAGCAAACCTCTGATGGATGGCTATGGTATGTACATTTAGGTTATTTACTAGACGCTTTTATTGAAGCGACCAACTACATTTGTCAGAAGAAAGAGAAACAACAAATAACGCTGTCAATACAGTGAAGATGTTCAAGGAAGTGCCAAGCACTTACAATTACTAGGTTAACCCATTCCCTGTATACAAGAAAGATAGCCGGGATAAGACACTACACAATGCTTAGTAGGGGAGAGCCGGGTCGATTGAAACACTTTTCAGTTTAACGTCTTTCTCAAAGATGACGATCAGTCTACTTCAGATTGATGTGGACGTGGTTGAACCAGAGACGTCGGAGAACCCGGCGCAGTCGTTTCATAATATCGTCTGGAGGCGCACACAGCTTTTGGTCGTGATATTATGTATTATATGATATAGATAGCTATGTGTTATGTATATGATATTATTTAGATATAGAGCTCCAGGACTGTAATGCAAGTGTTATACACTTCTTTGTTATTTGGATAACCGTTCTGCTGTTGGTGTTATGGCGCATAACACGTCAGGCTCTCGTCTCTTGTATTTCCACAATGAGACTCGTAGTGGGGGTTATCTTAGCCATGGTTGAGAAGGAATTGGAGAAGGAATTGGGGGAAAGGAACTTTGGCTTCGACTCCCTTAAGTACATGAACCACGACCTGGAGGAGAAAGGGATTGTTGCCAGCGATTGTCTCCCGCTTGAGCCCCGCTTCCCGCTGCCGAGGGACCACCGCCGAGGGACCCCCTCCTCGGCGCTGCCCGCTGCAGGAGGCGTTGGTGCCTAAGCGCTGACCGCTGCCCGCTGCCAAGGCGGTGGTGGTCCCTCGGCAGCGAGGCTCCGGCGGGAGACAATCGCGGGCAACAATTCATTTCTCCTCCATGTCGTGGTTCAGTCTACTTCCGGTTGATTTGGACGTGGAAGAACCAGAGACGTCTGAGAACCCCGATGCAGTCGTTTGAGATTCTCGTCTGGAGGCGCACACAGCTTTTGGCTGTGATAATGTATATTATATGATATAGGTATATGTATAATATGATATTATTTAGATAGAGCTCAGGACTCCCGCCGGAGCACAAGGAGTGTTCAAGAATATTACAGAACACGGCCAAAGGCTGTGTGCGCCTCGCCATTGCGATGCATCCACTTTAAGCACTGCTATCTGTAACAACACCACCTCTTCTTGGGTAGAGGTAGGGAGTAGGAAACACCACCACCTCCCTGTGTCCTCTTGAGATCTTGTTGTTTGCTGACCTTCCTGTCTGTGTGGATGCCCTGGCATGGTGCTTTTCAGACTCCCTCGTCCCTCTCTCTCTCCAGCTCACTCTCTCCTGCTGTCCTTGTCCCTTTCGTGCTCTCTCTGTCTCGTTCACTCTGTCTGTCCTCCTCTATCTCTCCTGACTCTATTCCCTCGTCTGTATTTCCTATGCTCTTCCTAACACTCAATCTAACACTTTTTTCCTTGCTCTCTCTCTCTCTCTCTCTCTCTCTCTCTCTCTCTCTCTCTCTCTCTCTCTCTCTCTCTCTCTCTCTCTCTCTCTCTCTCTCTCTCTCTCTCTCTCCCTCTTTATCTATATGTTCTGAAATGACAAGCATCGAACAAATAAGAATATATCTCCCCCCATCCCCTCAGACCCAGCTTCCATCTTTTTAAAAATAGGCCGATCCACAGCAGCAGAAGTCAGCATGCCCTGGTGCAAGCAGCTTACATGTTCAGAGAGTTGCCTGTGGGCTCCGTGGTGCAGAGAGGACGGGCTGTGGAATTGTATGTGGCACTCATCAGGCATGGAGAAAAACGACAGAGGCTCCCCGGTTGCTGGCGTCGACCTGGACCTACGCAGGAGCACCGCGCTTCCAGGCCCTTATCTATCTATGTGAATGAAAATACTTTATCAATCGCCCCATATGTGACCAGCAGCAAAAACGTACCCAAAGCAAAAAAAGTTCAAACTGATAAGAAAATATATATCAGTGTAAAGAGCTGATAATTTGAGGATCTGTTGTGTTGATAAATCTAAAGATTTATCAATTAGAATCCGTTCTGTGCGTCTGCAGGTTACACATCAATGTGAGGGGGAAATTAAACAACACAAAGTAGCATAGCACCGTGTGACGGGTGGGTAGGTTATAATAATATATGACCCCACATATCGCAGTGTTCAAGAACATGATACGGTATCTAAGGAAACAGCAGAGCGTATCGGTATTGCCATGAAGGAGGAGAGCCAAGTTGTGTTCATCTGTTTAGCCATTGCTTGTAACAGAGAACCATAGGGTGTTGGCTTTAATCTCTTGCATATCTGCTGGCATCCTCCTCATCCCATAACCTCTTTAAATGCACAATATGTTACGCTAAATAACGATTGATGATGACTAAGGACAGCAAAACTAATTTGATTAAAGTTTCTACTGCTAAATAGATAGCTAGTTAGATCACAATAGAGTCACACTAAAGTTTGAAGTGCTCTAAATTAACAATATATATTGTTTGTGGTTTGTGTACCCCCTGTGCTATGCAACAAGTATGAGTGGGATTTTCTTCTTGAAATAGACTAATTTAAATGATAGAAAAAATGATAGATATAATTGAAAATAAATAAATATAGGGTTAAATATTGTTTGGTAAATATAGTACAGTGGCTTGTTAACATTTAAGAAACAGGCTATGTTCATTCCTTTATATATTCTCATTTATCATTTATTTCATTGAAGTTTTGTTTGTTGTTTGTGTTTGCTGAATAAATACACTGGGAGCATATATAGGCTAAGCAGTGTTGCTGACTGGCCATGGCCATCATCTAGTAATAATTGTGCATTGAACTATTTTTTGACCGTTTCCATTTGAGTTGGTCTGCGAAAGGTCTGGAACCAGTGTTCTAAGCCATCTACTTCATATTGTAATGTATATTGGACACTAAGGCGTATATACTGTGTAGTAATTCGTAAAAATATTATTCAAACACACTGAAACATACTGTTACTTTTATTGAATCATCAGGAATTGCAGGAGAATTTATTTTTTTAATGCAAGCTGAGTGCGGTTAAAGAATGGCGGTGACCTTGTCATTTTTTCTTAGCTCATTCATTTCCAGCCCTTTATAGTTATTATACTAGCCGTTACGATTATTTTCATATCCTTTCATTATTAATTCCATCAGTGCATAACCGGTAGGAAAACACTGTAGCTCTCTATCCCATGTGTGTGGTTGGCAGGGGGAAAGTTCACGCGTGGGCGGTGATCTGTTCATTATGACATTTTTGCATTTATTTATAAAAAAATAATAATTGTTCATAGGCTAGGGCTGCAGCGAGAGGGGGGCGGGCCCAGCTCTGAATCTGCTCCAGGCTTTACAAACCACAAAAGAAGAGTGTCTCCTACTGGAGGAGGCAGCACAGAGCTGACACGGTCCGTATGAATCCTAATCAGAATAATAACCTACTGTCATTAGACTCTGCAGTAGGGTTGCACTTTCATGACAAATAGGATAATTGCTATTCTTTTTACCCGATATTGTGATTCTGATTATTCATTGCGATTAACAGATGATCGTTTAATTCATATTCTGTGGCGCCTAATGTATATATAAAAACAAAGCATTTCCTAAGTTTGCAGTTTGATATTAATGTAAGAAGCGTACCAATCAGAATATTATTGATTTTTTTTCGATAAAAGAAAATATAAGAAATTACAACCTTACACGATTACTTAAGTGCGGAGGGCCAAATCACAAACGTAAGTTTTCTTACAATTAATTGTGCAGTCCTGCTCTGCAGTCCGACTGACATAGAAATGCAGTGCTTCACCAAAAGTGTCTCTCTTGCTGCTATATAGATGCTTTCCTCCATTGCGTTACATTCCTATGTCCCGTGGGGTCTTCAACCCCTGACCCTGGCAGTGTCAATGAGTCCACATAGCTATCGAAGTCCAAAAAAGTCCAAAAAGAGTGGATGATCTTGATTACTTTTCAGGTTAAATTTGTAGGGCAAGGTCAAGAAGAAATACAATAAAATTATACAATGAGAAAAACAGTAGAGAAGATGAAAGAGTACGGAAGAAAGCAGATTGTAATGAAGTGGAACCAACAGCTAAGGAGATAAAGAGTTGGTCAATATCTAATGAAGACGAATCGTATCATATTTAATATAGAGATCCTATCCATTGTTCAGAGGTTGAACCAGATCGATACTGGGCCGATAGTATTTACTATTGCACTACGTCTGCTTTGGCTAGCAGAAAATGTTCCATTCTGTTTTCTTCTCTGGGCGACAATCAATAATTGTGGTGGATTGTACAGCGTTCCATTGAATAATAAAAAACACCTAATTACTCTTTCATTAGTGAATTTTGCTAGAATCCTGTTGTGTAATTGAGGTGTATTATCCCAAATACATTTAAGAGTAAATAACAGTGTATGCACCACGGTTTCCCCAAGAGATCAGCACAATCCCGTCTGGTTGTCTTCTGTTTCTCTGTGTCTCTCTGTAAGCCAGTGGGAGAGGTTGTCTTCCCAGGTACATTCTTGGTTTTCCAGCCCCAGAACACAGAATCCATGTCTGGCAGGCTTCCAAGGGGGTGACTGAATCGTGTCGATGGCATGTTGGTGTT
The DNA here is from genome assembly GCF_026213295.1 of Gadus chalcogrammus. Taxonomy (NCBI): domain Eukaryota; kingdom Metazoa; phylum Chordata; class Actinopteri; order Gadiformes; family Gadidae; genus Gadus; species Gadus chalcogrammus. The sequence goes on along the minus strand of NC_079425.1, from coordinate 18,275,615 downwards.
TGGGTATAATTGTACTTGTACTGGGTTTAATTGTACTGCACTGTGCTGTTATGGCACTTTAAACATGGTGTGTATACAGATGGAAAAAAGAAAAGGAACAACTTGGGTTTGGAGGATAGCCCAGAGGCGTTTCTGGCCAATCTGGCACCCTAGGGGACATCCCTACCCCCCCCACCCCTCGCAAAAAGGGAAAATGACACTTTTTATTGTACTAGAATAACACGGCATAGCATAAATACTAGCGTGCAAAAAAGGTTAACGGTGAAGTAGTAACTGGTTTACTGACCATCCAAACAAATCATAATACAGATACATATATTGTTTCCAATTGGAATCCCCAGGCGTTTCTAGCCTTTGCCTAGAAACTCCTCTGGAATAGCATATAGCTTCCAGGTCCCCTAGGTCACCTAGAAGCTAGGTCACCTAGAAGCTATAGGTGTAAGCTATAACCTGTGTGTACAGCATATTCATGTCTGTGTATCCCCCATGGTCTCTCCAGTGTCATCCTGTGATGTCTCATTACAGCGGAGTCCAGAGGCTCCATCAGCCCCATCACACCCCACCCTGTTCCCCTGCCCTTCAGCCTGCTGCTCTGGCTGCTAGCTCAGCAGACCTCGGGCGGCGGCCGTCTGCTCCGTGCGTACCAGTCACTGACACCTGACTGTATTGTGCTGACTGGACCTGCTGCAGCTGCTGCTGCTGCCACGCCCCCACGACATAGGGGAGAGAGAGAGAGAGAGAGAGAGAGAGAGAGAGAGAGAGAGAGAGAGAGAGAGAGAGAGAGAGAGAGAGAGAGAGAGAGAGAGAGAGAGAGAGAGAGAGAGAGAGAGAGAGAGAGAGAGGCAAATCGAGAGAGGCAAATCGAGAGAGGCAAATCGTAAATGGAGAGAGAAATATATATATTTCCAATGCAACTCAAATATCTACCATTTTCTGACTTTTAGTCAAATAGTTTGTATAGTTTTAGTACAGTTTTTAACAATGGCAACTTCAATTCTCCTATGCAAACTTATCCATCAGCTATCACCTATCAGCATATATTTTCCTCTACTACTGAGGCTGAATGATGTAGTTGCTGAGCCAAGTAATGGCGTCCATTAGGGTTGCTGCTGAAGTCAATCTGCTCAATTCACTGCCATTTACGAGCTCTAGGAAGCAGTGTAATTGTTGCCGCAGGGCATTTGATCCAATTTCTCCTTTTCCGCATCAATAACTGACTTAAGTCACCGATTTCTGCCATTGTCCCTCAACAGAAGAGCAGAAACACCAGACCGAACCCTCTACTGCCCTGTCGATACGCCCCTGAGACCAGATACTGCAACAACCAGAGAGAAAAGTACTTATACGTGCTGTGTGATGAAGCAGTGTGCTAGAAAAACATTATGTTGACATGCATGCTGTTAACCATATGCTCTTAACCAACTGCTGTAGCAGCACACAGCTTATTTATTACAATTTCGCTTTTTAACCTGCAGGCAGAATAAGTGACTTAACATAACACAAGGTTCTTGTCCTCCACAGATGATGTGATATCAATTAATTACATTAATCTCATGTTATACATTAACATATCCAGTCGCCATGTTAACTCGCCACATTTAAGAATGAGAGGAAATCTATCTTGAGTCTAGCGTAGGGAAAACCTGCTTACGTCATTTGAGATGTTAATATCTTATATAAATATGGTAATATTTTTTTTTATGGCTTTGAAGGAAAGCCAAACCCTGTGGCACATATTTGGATATACTTCACAACGAAATATTAACATTTCTTTCACGGGTGATCACATAGCTAATAACATTGATACACGACTTCAGAGGACTAGACTGGACACTCCAAGGTAAACAGAAAAGATGACAGTCATCAATTAGTTGGCCAGGGTTTGTAATGAGTGTCTCTAGGGCAGCAGTCTGTCATGGGTTAACATCATTATCTTCTACTGAACCCAACCGTGTGCATTAGCATTAGGCTGTCTGGTCTGGCGTTTTGTATAGTGTGTATATTGTGTGCAATTCGTCTTGATTAAGAATATAGAACCTAATAATCAGCAGCAGCAACAGCAATGCCCTTAACCCAGCATTCAGCCCCCCCCCCCCCCCCCTTTGCCAACCCTGTTTGCCTGCTGTGATATAAAGATTTACTGTCTTGCTTTCTATCAATGTAAATTATTCTTCTCTGTCTTGTCTTCGTATTATCTTTGTTGTCTTTTTGTTTGACAAACCATGCTCACTCTCTGTAAGAGATGTAATTGGCTTTAGGACCATATATTCTTAAAATTACGCATTCCTACTTATTCCTGCACTCTTTCCTGTTTGTTTTCCCACACAGCTAATGATTCATTGCGCTCGAAACCTGGTGGATGTGTGTGGCGATACTTTTAATTTAAGTGTTTTCCTCTTCTAAGTGTTAATGTGTGTAGACTAGAGATGCTCCAACGAGGGCTTTGGGGCTGATAATGCTGATAAGGGTCTATATATACAGGGCCCAACTGGGGGTTCAAGGGAATCGCTTCACACCCAGATACAGGGCAGATGGAGCCACTGGTGTCTGACAACACGTAAAACATGGTGCTGCTTTTTCTTTGATTGTTGTTCTTGGATTCGTCTAAGGGAAAAGCAAAGCTCTTATTTTGCGGGAATTTGATATATTGAAGATAGGGTAAGCATTTTTTGTACATGCACTCAGAGTATTCCACAAGAATAGGCAGACCTATTGCTGATGCTGGCGAGCTATTCATGTGTTGTGGGGCAGTGGCTTCGGAGGGAGGCCTGAATGGAGGGGTGGGATATTTTCGGTTAGCTACTCCAAAAAATCCAACTTTCTCCAAATACATGTCCTCCCTTTAATGCGAGTTAGGATCCATCATAAAAATGGATTGAAGCCTGCGTTCAAATCCATTTGTTTTCACCCCTGTTCTTTTCCGTTGTTCCATCTTGATCGTCATGAATGAGTGTGCTGCTGAGATGCCTCACAGGGGCTTTCTCTGGCCTACAGTAGGCGGCACAATCTTCTTCCGTACAGAACCGTGGCACCATGATGAGGCTTACGGCAGCGAGACACTGGGAGCCGCTGAAAGACTAGAGAGTCTCCAGTAATTAGCAGCCGTGTTCCAGATTCCTGGCACACTTTAATGCCTTTGACTTAATCCAAATTAGCGTGACCTTTTCTCCTTAAATAGGTCCATGCAGAACCGTTACAGTCTACCCTCATGGATATGTTATATCAGTGATGTGTTCACATTGGGGCAATCAGTGTTTTCCTTTTCCTGGTTAATGACATACTTGAACGCTGTTACATCATGTGCCATTTTGATTTCAAATGAAGAGAGTTAAGCCACAGTCAAACACTGACATACATTTCACAGAAATGTATTTCAAATTTCATTCAGAAAGTTCTTCAACCTAAATGCAAAATCAACACAACTGAAAATGTAACACCTGCTTGTTCATTCTCTTTAAAATACAGATACAACTATAACCAATTCAATTATTAAAACAATTAGGACATATGGACATATGCTAGTGTCCGCTGTAAAGTAAACTAAATATTGATCTGAACACTGAATAATATATAGGATTAGCTCCACAACTGAACTCTTAAACCGCTTTATAGAATTCCAACCCTATAATATAGTGTATTCAGTCCAGAAAGGGAAACAACTACTGAAAATGCCAGCCTGGCAACCAAGATCAATTCCCTTCAATGCACCCTGTAGTTCTTTATTGCATCAGCTGTCTGGCCAATTCACAACACGCACATTGTTCTGCTTCCAGTCATCGTTTTGTTAATCAACACCTCACCGTCTATTGTTAAGGTATAGAAATGGCGATGCACTTTTATCTATTTCATTAGCAAAACAAGTTGTGCAAAAACGAACAAATGCACCGTGATCACATTACACAGTAAGTAAAGGCCTTATAATGGCTTTCGTTTAACAAAATGCATTTACAGCAGTTCAAAGAGAATATATATATATTCTCTTCTCACCTACAATATTATGGGATCAGGGATGTCACCGTCTTCATTTGAAGCCAGAACTTGGGTGAGTTTAAATGTCATGGCATTAAAATCTTTAAAGCCGCTTTGAAATGATGCTGCCTTAGAATTCGATATATACAGAGTAGATGTATTAGTAGTAGTAGTAGTAGTAGTAGTAGTAGTAGTAGTAGTAGTAGTAGTAGCAGTGTGCTAATTGTTTTGTTAAGAGCTAATTGCATCAGAAGTTTGCATGCATCTATAAGGAGGAGTAGGGTTAAGAAGAGGAGGAGGATGAAAATAATGATGAAGATGAGGGTGAGGAGGGGATGAGAACAATGAAGAGGATGAGGAGGGGTAGGAAGGAGAAGTTCAGTTCAGTTTTATTTGTCATTGTTACAGATTAACAACAAAATGTTGTTAGAGCAAAACACAGACAGGCATGTCGTTTTAGTTGTCCACCAATTAATACATTTATACTTAATTTAATCTCCATGAATCAATGAATCAATCTCCCAGTACTTTACACATAATAACTGCTCATAAATCTCATCAATACCCCATAGACTCCCCATAACCAGTAAAGTGCTCAGTGCAATAAATAAATAGATAGATACATCTGCTGGGGGTGGGGCTGTTGAGTGTTTTGCAGCATTGCAAAGTCCAGGTCACAGTCATGGAGGAGGTGTATTGGAGGCAATTATGTCACAGAGGTCCAATGGGGAGTGGGGGTGCAGACTGTCCATTTAGCAGCCTGACTGCATGGGGGTGTAGACTGTTGGCCAGCCTGCTAGTTTTGGCCCTGATGGACCGATATCTTCTCCCAGAGGGCATTGGTTGAAAAAGGTGGTGTGCTGGGTGTAGATTGTCCTGAAGGATGTTTTTCACTCGGCGCATTAAGCAGGAGGTGTACGCAGTCGGGATGTCTGGAAGGATGACCCCAATGATCTTCCGGAGAGTTCTACTCTTGCTCCGCCCCTGAAGCCGGAGGACAGAGGAAGGGCAGAGGAACAGATGCTCAGTGGTGCCCTTCATGTGTGTCATCAACCTCTCTGCCGTTCGTTTCCTCCTCTGTCTCTTACTGAGTCTTACACCGGGAAGTTAAATATCTGTCTTGAACTACTGTCTGAATTTGTTTCTGAAACGTATCCCCCTTTCTCTTCCCTCCAGTAGCTTAGCCTAGTCTTGTCTGGTCTACAGCTTCTATTTTATCTCACCTTTGCAATTGTTATTGACTCTCGTTCCTTCCTCTCAAGCTCACTCCCTCCATGTTCTCTCCATCCAAACTCCAAAGAGATACCATCAGTGGTGTGTGGCTGGTTTTCACCAGCATCCATACCATGCAATACCGTAGAGCCAAAGTTGTTTGACGCTTGATGCGAGTCTAGCAACGGGTGGAATCCCGTGGAAACGATTTAGGTTAAGAAAAAAAGAAAGCTGATGCCGTTCAGGTCGGTTGGTTTTAGAATGTCACGCAAGGCAGAAATCTGAATGGAAGTGCTTTGTGACGTCAGCGCCAAACGAGTCAAACTTGAAGTGGAGCATCCGAGCGGTCCCAAAAGCCTGAAGCTCCGACGCTTGGTTGGGCTCAGCGCCTCAACTCCGTAGGAATACACCCTCAGGCACCAGGGAGGAGCTGTCCCGTGTGCCCCGCATACACACACACACACAAACACACACTAAAGGCAATAACAGTAAGAGGGGGTCCCTCGGGGCCTCTGAGGGGCCCTCATTGGGGAAATGATTTTCTGAGCCATCAGTGATTGGGAGCACGCCGCATGCAGAGCTCAGGACCCCAGGGAGCCCTTCAGGGGCAGTGAGGGGCTAATCTGATCCCGGGCCCCTAGTTACGGAGCAGCTTCCTGCAGGAGCGATGCATACTAACTTGATTAGGAGGAGTATTAAGCGCGGAAAGACATCCCACGCAATGGAGTTGGCGTTGGGTGAACCTTGCCGTCTTCAGGGCTGTCTGGGTGGAAAGAGCTGCCCTGGATAGACCTCCGACAGCCTCTCACTGGCCCTTAAGTCCGGAGGTGATTCTTCCTCTGTGTTGTGGCGTACTAACTGAAGTGAGGTTGATGTAGAGCACAGAGGGGGCAGTGAAGTGGCAGGGACGTGTGTAGATATCCGTGGCTGCAGTGTTGCAAAGGTTGATTTCTCACCGTTTGTTCTTTTCTTCCTGAACCACAGTCAGCACAGCGCTGTTTTATCAAGTTGTGTGCTGATGTGGCGTCATATCAGAAGCTATAACTCATACGGTGTGTCAGAGAAGCCCAAGACTTATTTACACCGACAAACCCGTGCCTCTTCTTTTATTTGACTAGTTTACGAGATCTTGTTTGAGCGAACGATGCCAAGCCGATAAATCAAAGGTTAAACCTCCATGGAGGTAGTATGGAGGAAGTAGGAAGGAGAGCTACATCACTGGGGTTGAGGGGTTGTTTGGGGAAAACCAACCTGGGTGACATTTAGCTTGCTCTCGATGATGGATACAAAGGTCAAGGTATTGTCTAAAATGGTGGTTGGTATTTGGACCACCTGACTCATGACTGCATTGTTTTGGCTATTATGTATATAAATTATATTGGTTTTGTTGTATATGAAATGACTGTAGTGTTTTGCTTTGCTTTTACCTATTCTCATTTCAGCATGTCCCTTAAGTAAGTCTTCCTTGGAGTGGATAAAATATGCCCTCAAAATATAAATACAGTTTTTCATAAGCTCTTTAACTGCAACATGCAATCAGAGGAAGAATGTAGAAAGTTCATCCTTGTTGTTTATGTTGCAACAGGTAGCATGAATTGTTCCCAAGTTCTCCAGTACACGCTCCAGTGTGTACTGGTTGATAACCCTACCACCATGTCATATGATCACTGTCTGGCTTCTGCTAACCCTGCCTAACTGCAGCTTTACCAGGACACAGGTGCTTCGTGCTGTATAACGTACACAACATGTCATTTAAAAAAGCAATCTCTGCATCAGAATCCAAATTTCAAGTATCTTGCGGAACGCTCCTTGCTTCATGCAACAACATTTAGAGTCCCCCCACACGTCTGCGCTGATACAATCAACATGCTCGGCCCCATAAAATGACACTATCTTTTATTGATGTTAGTTTTCCCCACGCTGATATGAAACCCATATCAATAATTAATCGAAAGCGAAGCTCGGACAGGCCTGGAGAACGCCTAGCTGTTGCTGTTCCCTGTTCTCTGCAACTTCTCAATAAGAAACCAAACCATCCTTGAGTCCCCGGCAAAGTCTATTTCCTGTCATCATCTTTATTGTATGTTTGATGAGGCAATGTGTGGCTGTGGAAACACTAATGGGCCCATGCTTGTTAGAAATGTTTCTCCCACTGCGTTAATCCCCTCTAACCATGACTCATAGAGGCTGACGTCAGTGCAGTCAAATCAACCTTTCTTTACTCACAGGTCTGTTGAGGTGTTTCTGGAGCGATGGGGACAGAGAGAGTGACAGAAAGTGAGAGAGAGAGAGAGAGAGAGAGAGAGAGAGAGAGACAGATTACCTTCCAGCCCCTTTGTTTAGGTGTCTAATTTAATCCTTAACAGTATGAATGACACTATGTCCAAGGTTGCAAAATGTGATACACACGCATGAATTGACGCACGCTCACATGCACGCACACACGCACCCACACACAGACACACACTAGGTTGCCCTACTCTCCAATGAGTTTAAATTGCATTGACAGTACTCTACCTTTACCTCAATACACTATTCAATGCACTATTATTTGTTTGAAAAGAGGAGGGAAGTTTGTTGGGGGCAGTTGTGCAATTCCTCCATAAGAAAGGTGATTCATTCCGCAGGACAGTGTTAAGAGGAGTAGTTGACGTAAAAGACTAACAATCCTCTCAAGCCAAAACCACAAGACCTCAAACAACATTATTTGTCTGCGGATTCTCCCCTGTAAGAGCATTACCACAACGCTTTAGGCAACCACCTCCCTAACCAGCACTCAATAGAGCGGTCTCCCTCGGCTCAAATCTCAGAGGCATGATGCACTCAAAGCTTAACTTGGGATAAATTTAGTTGTTCTACCTTCGAGCATTTGTCTATTTTCTATCCATCTGCGACCCAGGGTCAACTTCTCCAGTATGCAGAACAATGAAATATATAGCATATAGCTCTGCTCGGGGGGCATACTTATATATATTAATATATACATGGCAATGGGAAAATATAGATGCGATGAGGAAATGGGTGGTGGAGGGAGGAGGGGAGAGGAAACGAGAGAAGCAGTTGGAGGGGGAGAAGAGATGTGAGGAGGAGGAGGAGGGGGAGAGGAGATGAGAAGAGTGAGGAGAAACTATAAGAGGAGGGTAGATGCAGTAAGGAGAGGAGGGGAGAGGAGGGGAGAGGCAGTAAGGAGAGAAGAGAGAAGGGGAGAGGCAGTAAGGAGAGGAGAGAAGAGAGAAGGGTAGATGCAGTGAGGAGAGGAGGGGAGAGGCAGTGAGGAGAGGAGGGGAGAGAAGGGTAGAGGCAGTGAGGAGAGGAGGGGAGAGGCAGTGAGGAGAGGAGGGGAGAGGCAGTGAGGAGAGGAGGGGAGAGGCAGTGAGGAGAGGAGGGGAGAGGCAGTGAGGAGAGGAGGGGAGAGGCAGTGAGGAGAGGAGAGGAGAGGAGGGGAGAGGCAGTGAGGAGAGGAGGGGAGAGGCAGTGAGGAGAGGAGGGGAGAGGCAGTGAGGAGAGGAGGGGAGAGGCAGTGAGGAGAGGAGGGGAGAGGCAGTGAGGAGAGGAGGGGAGAGGCAGTGAGGAGAGGAGGGGAGAGGCAGTGAGGAGAGGAGGGGAGAGGCAGTGAGGAGAGGAGGGGAGAGGCAGTGAGGAGATGAGAGGCAGTGAGGAGAGGAGGGGAGAGGCAGTGAGGAGAGGAGGGGAGAGGCAGTGAGGAGATGAGAGGCGAAGAAGAGAGGAGGGGTTAGGAAAGGGGAAGAAAGATGCAGAGAAGAGAAGGGGCTTGGAGTTGAAAGGAGGAGAGAGGAGAAGGAGGAAGGGCATAGGAGGGGAGAGAGGAGGTAAGCGATGGAGAAGCGGGTCGTAGAGCAGAGGAGAGGAGAAGGACAGCAGGGGGCATGAGAGAAAGGGAAGCAGAAAGGAGAAGGAGAGATGAAGGACAACAGGGAGTAGTGAGGAGAGGAGGTGATGCAGAGGGCGTTCAGGGTCAGTAACGCTTGATTAAACTGGACCTCATTGAAAGCCTGTGAGGTTGTTATTTTCTCAATGGCTTCAGGTTTTGTGGAGCTCAGTGCAGCTTGCTGAAAAGGCCCCCTAATAACAGAGAGAATCTTTAAGAAAACGATTAGCAGCACAATGCCGCAGCAGGCTGAGTGTAGCGGTGCAGTGCCTGCAGGCAGTGACGCTTGTATAGTCCACTGTGGATTACTGCTGCAGCTGCCGTGTTGAGCTGTAGCCAGAGCAGAGCAGGAGCTCTTATTGGCTGTCTGGAGAGTAAGGAGTGGGCCTATTCCCAACTCCCCAACCTATTAGAGGAAACTGATGATAATCTGAAAGATGCTTGCGAATGGGATTGGTTGGTTTTCACCAAACTGACGTTAAGTAATATGGGTATTATCAGGCTGCATTCATCTCCCCATCGGCATCGACCAGGAGAGTCTCTGGGGACACTTTGCAGATAGTGTATGTGTCTGTGTATGTGTGTTTGATTATACATAAGTGTTAGTGTGTTTGTGTGTGTGTGCATGTTTGTTTTTGCACAATGCCTGTGAGTGTGGTCTGTGAGTGTGTGCGTGCTTACATACGTGTAGTTGTGTGCGTGTGTGTGTGTGTTTGTTTGTTGGTTTTATGTGTCTGTGATTGTTGGTATAGATGTTTTTGTGTGTGTGTGTATAGTTACAGTGAGTGAGGCAGAGAGAGAGAGAGAGTTAACCTGATAACTCTTTGCAGTTTATTTTGCTGGTAATGATGATTGAGATTAATTAACCTGTCAGTCTGTTGTTTTTCTGTGATCATATATTGACTATGGGTCATCAATAATAATCCCGGACCCAAACCATTAAGACATGCATGACAGCACACACTGAACACACACCGAATAAAAAACATCAACACACACTGTGCGATTCGTATACAGTAAGTACAAATAGCAACCACTGGATGAAATGCAAAAATACATAAATAGAATACAATATTAACACAGTTAGTACACACACACACACAAACACACACACACACACACACACACACACACACACACACACACACACACACACACACACACACACACACACACACACACACACACACACACACACACACACACACACACACACACACACACACACACACACACACACACACACACATACTGACTATTGTAAAGGCTTATTTGGGCTTTTCTGCAACATACATGTAATAGGGGCCAGATGGGATGAGGAGGCGGCGCAGCCTTGGAAAATGTTAACGGTATCACAGGTGTACCTCAGACATTAAAATACAATGAGTAATACTGTGAGTGTCTGAGGGAGGTAGAGAGGGGGGCAGCGGGAGAGAGACGGGCAGAGATAGAGCGAGAGGGAGGAAGAGAGAGGCAGAGGGACAGAGAGAGAGGGAGAGTGAAGGAGGGGGATAGAAAGCGGGAGGAAGAGAGAGAGAGTGGGAGGAAGAGAAAGGGAGGAGGGTAGGACGAGTGAGAAATGAAGTTAGGGTGTTAGTGCATGTGAATGTATGTGCGCGCAAGCTTCTGTGCGCCCATATAAGGTTGTGTGCCTTCTTCTATTTCTGCCGCCTGATTAGTCAGCAGGCATGTCCGGGTGCATAACTTTATGTGTGAAGACGGTGTAACATAGATGCAATGACAGAGAGGAGAGAGGAGAGAGGGGGGAGGGGAGGGGAGGGCAGGAGGAGGTGGAGGAGAGAAGGAGGACAAGAGAGAAGGAGAAGTGGAGAGGGAAAGTGATGGAGGGGCGAGATGAGACCTGATGAGACAAGAAGGAAGAATAGAAGAGGGGCGGGAACAGTGAGGAGAGGAGATAAAAAAAAATGTAGAGTGGAGATGAGGAGGAGGAAGAAGGAGAGAAAGGGAGAGCGGAGAGAAGAGGTGGGTGAGGAGGGGAATAGACGAGAGCGGGGGAGGAAGTGAGGAAAGAAGAGGAGGAGACGGAGACAAGATAGGTGAGACCTGGAGGGGACAGGAAGGAATGGGCAGATAGGAGCTGAGAGGGTGGAGCGGAGCAGAGCAGCTGATGTCGAGGGAGTTCAGGTGCAGTGAAGCTTGATCGAAGGCCTGAGATGTGTTTTTGACCATATCCCCTTATAACATCTTTAGTTACTTACGACTGGCAGGTTCAATGTATACATTAAATAATCCATTTTATTTTATATAACAGTTGTTCACTACTAGACAGGTGATTATTTTCCCTTTGTCATAGTCACAATTTATCCTCACATTCTACAGAGCACATTACTTGGTAGCATGGTAAGCATTTCTGTCTCTGGATTGATATGGGAAAATATGGGGAAAGCATTTTCAATAGTGTGTATATCTCTGACTGAACATATGGTATGACAGTTGGGATGGGAATATTTGTGCACAGCGACACTGAAGTGACATACAAGTAAACACTGCTAAAGCGAGTCCCCACTCCAAAAGGAGAAGCTACGGCAGTCCCGAGCATTATTACCAACAACCTCAGCTCGCAAACTGACAAACTGCGAGACGGCTGAACTTTCAATCACTTGTGATGGAGAGCAAGAGAGTGCAATGGAAAGATTAGGATTTGATTTATTACACGGCGGAGAACATGACACCGACGGGCTAGCTGGAAAGCGCCGTTGAGCAAGGCACGGCCTACGCAGGTCCTTCAATCTGATTAGCATCTCCAGAGAAACGGTGCTGAGCTAGATGTTTCTGAGAAAAAAATGATTCACTCTTCAGCCAGTCTGTCAGGTTGAGTGCACATTCAGGTGGCAACCCGCATTTGAATTGACTCCGACCTGGGTCAGCGGACATCTCCTTCAGTGTCCACCGAACGAGATCCTGAAGACGGCGGGCTCCTGCCTCTTGTTGACCACACAATTATGGTCTGTTTTTAGATTACATATTTTTGGAGTGCAGGGATGGGAACGACTTTCCAGGTAGTGGCATCTTCTCACGCTGGTTGCCGTTCCCATCGCCTACACCTCGAACATTCACTGCTTCTGCCACTCTCCTTTATGGAGCTGAGATTTTTCAGAGGGTCCACGGATGGTGGCTGCTGCAAGTGAATATTTTATGGCCCTGTGATATTTCCCCCGAGGTATAGTGAAATATTTAAACCTTTTCTGGATGTCCGGCCTTGAAATATTTTGATACCTGAGCAAAGATGGGGTGAAATGAGTTGGAGTCCACCTGCTTCCAAACCCATTGCGCGTCAAAGATGTTGTCCCAGTTGATGTGTTTGTGCCCATATTTACATACACCACCACATACACTACCTCAACAGCTGGACAAAAATCTGGAAACGTATTTGCCCAATGGAGTATAATTCTTCTAAAATGTTCTCTTTAAATGCTGTCTTCTGCAGCGAGATGCCAAGGGACAGTACCTGTTCGACCTCATCTGCCACCACCTCAACCTGCTGGAGAAAGACTACTTTGGCATCAGATATGTGGACCCAGACAAGCAGAGGGTAAGCCAGCGTTCAGCTTCAGCCGCAGTAGCATCAGCCATCGAAAATTCAGCACCATGTTTGAAGAAACATTTATTGTACTCCAATTTTGATTGTATGCTTTGACTTTATGGCAACAAATTATTTTATATAGGCCTGGTTGATTTGCATTGCATTATTTGAATAGTTATTTGATTCGGAATGAACGTGTAGCCATGTAGCTGTGCTATCAACATCCTTGAATCGCAGCGGTGTAATTTAATCGCATACTGATTCAATGCACTTTTAGCACTAAAAACTCTTATGATATGTTCTTATCCTGCCTTTTCCTTTGAAAACCTAAAAATAGCCCTCGCCACGCTTTATCTCATTAATACAATTTAAACTAATGGGATAAAGGGGGGACACTGTGTGGCTGATGATGCAAGGGTATGCAACAGACAGTTCCTCTCTTCACAGCCCTCAGACTAACTGTAACTCCATGAGGTTATTCTCTGTCAGCTAGGAGATCAGGGCTCCACAGACACATTTGATTGATTCATCAGGCATGTATCGCAGTAGACCCCTGCCACGCACCACTTAGGTGGCTTTGCTGGGCTCCTCCAACGACCACGACACAGATGTTGTTCACACCAGTTATTGGAGACTTGGCAGGATTTAACAACCAGAGCAGCTGTTTACTGCTGACATGTCAGAGATCTCTCTGAGAGTGTGGCATGATGGCAGATTGATCCCGTATGCCCCGATTGCCCAGTGCACCACAGGTGTGCAGCCTCACCAAGCCCCAGAGTCTAATCACCAAAAGAGAGCAACATTTTGAAACACCTTTCCGCAATTGAGATGATAAGGTTGTATATGAGAATGGGATGGACGGGAACGATCTATACCCTGAACCAATCAGGGATGAGATGCCCTGAAAAAATGTTGCCACAAATGGTCTGAAATCTAAATTTGGCAACCATATCAGATAATCTTGCAGCGTATTTCACCCACATATAGTTGACAGATGGTATTTCTAAAGAATGACACAAAATGTATAGATACAATATACAATCTTACCTCAACCACCTTCAATTGATTGATCCAGTCATTATTATATACAGTCCTGATTAATAGACCAGAGGTTTCGCCGCAGTACAAGCACAGTTGTCGCTCATAACACGAAATCACATAACACGGTCAGCTCCTTTCACAGGTTATCTGCAGACCCATGATCAGAGTTATAAGCGACCCCTGTGTTTGTCCTGTGATGAAGTGATCTCATCAATGATCGATTCGCTTGTTCATCGATTGTTGGAATACAGGCTTTCATTAAAACTAATCACATGTTAAGCTATAATGCAGTAGTGTTATCATTGTTTTGGTTTGCTCATGATAACGCTGTGAATGATCCAAATAAGATTAGATATAATAATTGATTCCAGATGGCAAATTTCATACGGAACCTTTTATAAGAAAGTCAGAGGCTACAGGGACAGTGGAACCAGCACATACCTCCTCCCTGGCACCTACAACAGCAGCCCAGCACAGACCTTCACCCTGACCTTCACATGCCGGCATGAGGGTCCTGGCACCAAACCCATCATACCCACTCATATTCACCCCTCCTGCCAACTCAGATCAGGTCCCACGCTGGCCAACTCTGGGCTTCAGCATAACTGAATATTCAAGCAGTCAAATAACACACACAATGGAGCCCCTTAACTGGGCTTTTGAAGAGCAACTCTCATAACTCATATAGGTATTGCAGGTACTGCATTCCAGTTTTGTAACCTAGCTGAGACGATAGCTAGAGTGGCTAGCGATAGACTCTCAACCTAATTATCTGTGGGACTGGCTACAGCTGAGGCCCTTATTATTTTTATAACATAGCAAGCTGGAGCACTAGTTACAGCGGTAAGCAATTGATGCGTCCGAGCATAGTATTATCAACACATTCTAGGTAGGCCTGCATTCCTGTCGTTACCTGTCTGAGGTGCTGGCTACCGTCGCTAGTCCTGTTCATTTTCAGGATCTTAGCAACAGCACCACATGCTAAGGAACACTGCATTGAACTATTGTCATCTAGCTGAGCCGCTAACTAAAGCCGCTACCGAGAAATTGGCCTGCTAATCACCAGGAGACACAACGCAGGCTCCACCGTGCAGGCTCGGTGGCGCTCCTTGGGTTGCTGAAAAGGAGCTCCTTGTAAATAAACATGACAGGGAGTCAAGGTGTCGTCCTCCACCCTCACCTCCATTGTGCTCAATCACTTCACACTCTCTCTCAGGAAAGTCAACACACCGCAGGTGAGCCACACATGCCTGCCAAACCCAGCCCCTCCTTTTAATACATTCCCCATGTCTCCCTTCCTCTTGTTGTTTGTGTGGTTTTCCATTTCAGCATTGGCTGGAGTTCTCCAAATCAATTGCCAAACAGATGAAATGTAAGTGCACACTGTGTTTGTCCAAGCCCTGTCTGGTACTCTAGCCATTGAGACGCTCTCTCAGTGAGAGATATCAGGATAGAAACCCATCTAACTTCATAGGAAACTGTAACTTTAGAGCCCTTTTAGTGAGAAACGGCAGCGATTACAAAGTAGAAAATCTACACACACCTCATCCGGATAGGATGGGATTGTATGTAAATATTTACACTACATACATTATACGTTTGAAGAATTGATCATAATGATGAAACTATGCTGCTATAGACATAGGCGATAGAGAAAACTATGAAGAATTCCATTGTTACTATGCACACTGAAAACCAAGTTAGGTGAAGAACCTTCTAGAGATGGATGTTTGTCTCTGTCTTCAGCCCAGCCCCCCTTCACCATGTGTCTGCGGGTCAAGTTCTACCCCCCGGACCCTGCCGCCCTGAAGGAGGAGATCACCAGGTGAGATGCTGGAGGTTAAACACAAGGCGATGTGCTGGATGTTAACCACCGAGTGAGATGATGGAGGTTAAGCACCGGCTGAGATGATGGAGGTTAACCACCGGTTGAGATGCTGGAGGTTAACCACTGAGATGATGGACCAGATATATGATAGACAGATCAAGCTACCAATCCCCCCAGTGAACAGTACCAACTGGTAAGCTAGTCTACCCATCATACAACTGGTTGGACACACCCCCTGGTTAACCTTATGTTGAATGAAGCCGACATCCCAAGTTTGGAGCCTAGCTGTATCTCACAACTCATAGGATCTCACATTTGTATCTCAATCTTCACAATTTTCACTTTGACTGGTTGTGTCTAAAGCATACCACACCATACTAGTTGAAGCAATTTCAGTGTAGAAAGATCGACCTACCATCCTTCCCAGTGGACTTAACAAACTACAGATCTATCCATTATGCACATGGTTGGGCAATCCTCACTAGAGGAAAGATGTAGAAATGGCTTGTTGTAGTAAGTGAATGGATGCTTATCTTCAGAGTCCTTAATTTTCCCAAAGGTCTATTAAACAAAGTCCCAGAGCCATATCTTGTTGCTTGTGGTCAACAGAACTTTAATCGTTATGATCTATGATATATGTGATCTTTATGGAGTCAAATATCTTAGAACATAAAGCGAGAGAGGTGAAGGGAACAGACATCTTGGAACGCTCTCCCCTCATCATTACACAGATTATGCTTTTAAGAAAATAATTGATTGTGAAAGTAGATTCTGCTGACTGTGGTAGCTGTTTTTATGAGGAACATTGGATGTCTGCCGTGGGTATGGGTCTATTCAAGGAGACAACACCTGGAGCTCCTAGCTCTCTCCACGGATAGTATTTCTCACATGGTGAAGGCTACAATGGATATCATAGATTTGTCTCCATAAGTGAAGTGATTTCAGGGCGTGGGCACGGGCATTATTGGGTGTGTGTTTGAATGTGTGTTTGTGCATGTGTGTCTGTGTATGTGTGTGTGTGTGTGTGTGTGTGTCTGTGTGTGTGTGTGTGTGTGTGTGTGTGTGTGTGTGTGTGTGTGTGTGTGTGTGTGTGTGTGTGTGTGTGTGTGTGTGTGTGGTTGTGTGTGTGTGTGTGTGTGTGTGTGTGTGTGTGTGTGTGTGTGTGTGTGTGTGTGTGTGTGTGTGTGTGTGTGTGTGTGTGTGTGTGTGTGTGTGTGTGTGTGTGTGTGTGGCCTGCCTTTTGACAGCCAGACAAACTGCTGTGAGAAGCAGTTACTGGGCAGAGATGCCAGTATATCACATAATTCAACTACAGTCCTGAAATAAAACCTCTCCTTCACATGGTGGAGCTGGGACCCTGGCGTCTTTCACCATCTGCTTGTGTTCAGCATTCTAAAACAAACACACACACACACACACACACACACACACACACACACACACACACACACACACACACACACACACACACACACACACACACACACACACACACACACACACACACACACACACACATTCTTATGCATGCATACATATACACACATTGCCATACATAACCATACACATACTCAACAAAACACACACAAAACATAAGCAGCCAATCACGACCCACATCATTATAAAAGCGGAGGTGTATTCCTCGGGCGTCTATGACCTTGAGCAGCGGCGTTGGATATGATTGCACTGTGTGTACGGTATGCTGGCTGGGAGCGGGAGCACATCTGAGGTGGTTTAGTATGCAGAGGACCACGCCAGGTGCCTCTGTGGTGGAGTCCCACAGGAGCTTCAGGCAGCACAGCCGTCATACGTCATTCATCTGCATCTCCTGATCTGTCTCTCTCTCTGTCTTTGTCTTTCTTTCTATTTCTCTCTATCTTGTTCTATCTCAATCTAGCTATCTCTCTCTCTCCGTTTCTGCCTATTTCTCTATCTCTCTGTGTCTCTTTCTCCCTCCCTCTCTCCATCATCCTTCTTTCTCTTGGTCCCTCCCCTCTCTCTCTCTCCCCTGCCTCCCTCTCTACCCCCTCTCTCATTCTTTCCCTATATCCATATTTGTGTTGTCATGTTTTTCCATTTAGCTGAACATGAAGAGGCTCACACATTACAGTAATATAGGTGCTGCTATCATACTATGATTATGATAGGTGCTGCTTTCATACTATCATTACTATTGGTGCTGCTATTATTACATTATTACTATGGGGTGGCTATCATCACATCCTTACTGTAGGTGTTGCCATCATTATATTATTACTGTAGGTGCTGCTATCACTACATCATTACTATAGGGGTGCCTATCATTATTTCATTACTGTAGGTGCTGCTATCACTACATCATTACTATAGGGGTGCCTATCATTATATCATTGCGGCAATGTCCATAATACACGCCAACTAGGTGGCTGTCACACTCCGCCTCAGTAACTTTAACGGGGCTCCTTCAGACAAGGACGCGGGGTGGTTGCGTTGAAAACGGGTAAATTGTAAGGTTTGCAGATGATTTATGACGCTTGAGCTCCCATGTTGCAATGCAGGAGATCTCCCTCAAAAGCGTGTGTGGTGATGGCTGGTTTGAACCACAGATTGCTCAATGTGCCACAGATGTGCAGCCTCCCCCAGCCACACCGTCCAATCATTCTGACTTGGGCCAGGTTGCTTAAACCTGCCATCATCCACACACACTCCCACAATCATTGCTATAGGTGTTGGCTATCATTACATCATTAGTAGAGGTGTTGACTATCATAACATCATAGGCGTTGCTATCATACTATCAGTGCTATCGGTGTTGCTAACATTATATCATTACTATCCTACTATCACTACAATAGGTGTTGCTTTCATACTATCAATGTTGCTATCAAACTATCAATACGATAGGTGTGGCTCATATTATATCATTACTAAAGGTGTTGCTATCATACAATCAATACAATCGGTGTTGCTATCCTTACATTGTTACAATTGTTGTTGCCAGGGCCGTTTCTAGGCAAAGGCAACCTAGGTGATGTCAACGGACATCACCTAGAGATCATCCCCCTAGAGCCTTTACGACAAAAATGTCACCCCACCTAGGCATATACATATGGGGGGCTGTCTCCAGATATATATTTGTATTGTAAAATGTTTAGTTTTTCCCAGCTATCTCCAAATGTAAGTATTTGCAATTCCCAACAAATTTCTTTGTTTTCTGTGTGACGAAGATGAAAGATGATGGGGGAGGGACCAGCTGTGCATGTTCAGTTCACTTTCTGCATTTGATGCCATTTTTCCTGAAGATGGTGTTTCTTATCCGCGGTGCGGGGGGAGTAGGAGATCACGCCTAGGGTGCCAGAATGGCCAAGAAGCCACTAGGCGTTGCTATCATTACATCATTAGTACAGGTGTTGCTAACATACTATCATTACTATCAGTGTTGCTAGTCTTACATTATAACTATAGGTGTTGATGTCAAACCATCATTGCTATCGTTGTTGCTATCATTACATTGTTACTAAAGGTATCATTACATCATTGTTGGGATAGAAAGTAGGGAGAAGGAGACAAAGCTTTTGTCTCAAAGCACACACACACACACACACACACACACACACACACACACACACACACACACACACACACACACACACACACACACACACACACACACACACACACACACACACACACACACACACACACACACAGCCCTTTGGGCCCTCTTTGCGGATATATTGTGAAGCCTTCCTCACCCAAAGCAGTCTATAAATAAGTCATTAGCCCTCCTTGCTTTAGATCTGCACAGTGGGGAGTAGTTTGGTTCTGGTTCTCCTCATAACGGACCAGAACCTGATGTGTGTGTGTGTGTGTGTGTGTGTGTGTGTGTGTGTGTGTGTGTGTGTGTGTGTGTGTGTGTGTGTGTGTGTGTGTGTGTGTGTGTGTGTGTGTGTGTGTGTGTGTGTGTGTGTGTGTGTGTGTGTGTGTGTGTGTGCTCTGGTCCACAGATACCTGGTCTTCCTACAGATTAAGAGGGATCTGTATCACGGCCGACTTCTGTGCAAGACCTCGGACGCTGCCCTACTGGCTGCCTACATACTCCAAGGTACACATAATTAACTATTATGCATGGTTTCATCGCCGTATATAAAACCTATTTCAAAAAGCCTATCTAAAATATGCAGGGCTATCATTGAGATGCTGGTGATTTCTTCTCCATTAGCGAGACACTGACCTTTTCTGCTTTCTTCATTTTTCATCTGAAAGCCCGCCCACCCCCTTGCCCTCACCCACCCCTAAGTTGGGTGTAGGGCTCATTGGCATTCAGCCGGTGGAAGGAGAACTCGTGGGCTGGTGAGCCCCGTCGATGTGTGTCCTGCAGTGTAAATGCCCCACTGTGTCCTCGAGTGTCCTTATACCTACGACAGGGAATGACTCTGTGCTGCATTGCTAAGCACCTCATCAGCTCCCACTTCAATTACAGTAGGATGGAGACATCTGGCACGGCCCCAGGCGTCCACTTTAACACAACTTTAGGTTATTGCATTTGTTTAAGAGCTTTCGGTAGAAACATCTGCATCTTTGTTTTTCCTCCTTAGTTTTTCTTTTATACAGAACATATAGCAGATTCAACTTTTCAATGATTTGATGACTCAATGATTATCTTTATTTTATAATATAGTCATTATATTGTAAAAGTATTATGTAATGACTAGAATAAAACAAAGATAATTGAACGCTATATTTTTCTCTATAAACGTGGCTATATATTCATTTTATATGGTCCTGTATGCTGGGGCTGTGGCAGAGATGTTTATATTTCACATTAACGTAAACAGGTTTAGTAATTTCCATAGCTGTATATTTTCTTTATTTCTTAATATTCCTTTTCTGGTGGTGCTGTAGCAGAGCTCTTTATATTTTACATTAAAGGCTATTTATCTTAAATTATGCAGGATATGTTCCTGTGTGGTGCAGACATAGCTCTATATTAATCTTTCCAAATGTATATCTTCCTATTGTTGTCCTGTGTGGGAGTGGTGTTGTAAGGGCTCTTTATATTCAACGTATAGAAAGTGTGTTTACATTTCTAGATTTATATCTTTCTATTATTGCCCTGTGTGGAGGTGGTGGTGGTGGTGGTGGAAGAGCTCCTTATATTTAACATACATAAAGTCTTTACCTTTCTATATTTATATCCTCATGTTGCTGTCCTTGGTGGCGGTGGGTGTGTAAGAGTTCTTTCTATTTGACGTATATAAAGTGTGTTCACTTTTCTATATTAAATATAGAAACGCATAGAAACTTAAATATCTAGAAAGGTATATTAAATATAGAAAGGTACATGTCCATGTTGTCCTGTGCAGTGGTGGTGTTGCAGCGGAGCACTCTATACTTAACAGGCATGTGTATGAAGTGTATTTATCCCTGTGCGTCATTGTCCTCTGTGGGGCAGCGGAGATCGGGGACTACGACCCGGGGAAACACCCCGAGGGCTACAGCTCCAAGTTCCAGTTCTTCCCCAAACACTCGGAGCGGCTTGAGCGCCGCATCTCAGACATCCACAAGACCGAGCTGATGTAAGGCGACACCTGGCCCCGCGCCGTGTTCTCCTCCAGGCAACCCCCCCCCCCCCCCCCCCCCCCCCCCCCACACGTCTCCACCCACACCCCCGTACCGGCCAGCGGGCCAACCTTCAGACACGCAGACCAGCCATCCCTCAACCAAAGGACAGCAGCACCACCACGAGCAGATGTCTCAGGCAGCCTGTGCTGTGGTCAGGGCTGTTGTAGAAACAGTACTGTACGGCTCCTTGCATAAACTCTAAATACTCTAAGGGAGCAGGTGTACACTTTCTATTCGCCTAAGAAACAGTCGTTGGAAAGAATGAAGTAAATAAAACACACCAACACATGTTTTCTGCAGTTGGTGTCAGCTTTATATTCAGGAGAGGACATATCCAATCCAAACCATACCACAACGTTTATATTCAGTATGAAAGACCAGTGTCAATAGATATTCATGGTAATAGATATGTCATTTGAGATCCGCCTTTTATGCTGAGTATTCGCCTGTAATTGTATTCCTCTTCCTACTGCTCTATGATACTGTGTGTGTGTGTGTGTGTGTGTGTGTGTGTGTGTGTGTGTGTGTGTGTGTGTGTGTGTGTGTGTGTGTGTGTGTGTGTGTGTGTGTGTGTGTGTGTGTGTGTGTGTGTGTGTGTGTGTGCGCGTGTGTGTGCGTGTGTAACCTTTCATTGAAGCACTGTGTCATGACTTTTTCAAGCCTCCTTCCTCCTTTCCTTCCTGTAAACAAACCTCTCTCGTCAGGCCCTTCATCTTCTAGTCTCTTTCCCTTTCTATGGTTCTATCTTTCTTTATCTCTCCCTCAACTTCCTTTTTCTTCTCTGACGTCTTTCTCTTACGTCTCTTTCTCATCTAAACCAATAATCGCGGAACTATAGCGTCCTCTAGTGTTTATCTTTGTTATTTTCCAAAGGGAAATAATATATATATAATTTTGTGAATACATTTAATTTCGTTTTCAATGCCATTCATTTTCAATGCAATTTTTTTTATATAATTGTATAATTAGATTAAATGCATTCTTGAATTGAAAGGTCTTTGTTTCTCTACGTCAAGAATTTAAGAAATTAGAAAGGGGAGTTTAGGTTGCAAACCAGTCGGTCTTGCCAGGGCAGAAGCTTCACCAAAGCACAGCTAATTCGGCCCAGTTCTGGCTTACTTTGGCCGGGTTTGTTGACTGCAGGATGGAGCTGGCAGGATAAACACGGTTTAATGTATTTTGTTTCTGTGTTTTCTTTGTTTCAACCAGAGGACAGTCTCCAGACACATCTGAACTCAACTTCCTACAGAAAGCTCAGAGTCTGGAGACGTACGGCATCGATCCTCACCCCTGCAAGGTAACACATAATGTTACTACTGTTGGAAAAATACTATTACATTGACACACTAAATGTGTGTGTGTGTGTGTGTGTGCGTGTGTGTGTGTGTGTGTGTGTGTGTGTGTGTGTGTGTGTGTGTGTGTGTGTGTGTGTGTGTGTGTGTGTGTGTGTGTGTGTGTGTGTGTGTGTGTGTGTGTGTGTGTGTGTGTGTGTTTTAACGATGCTTCTGTCTTTCCCAGGATGTGTCTGGTAACCCAGCCTTCTTGGCCTTCACTCCATTTGGCTTCACTGTACTCCAAGGAAACAGGAGGATACACTTCCTTAACTGGTGCGTCTGTGTGTCTGTGTGTGTGTGTGTGCGTGTGTGTGTGTGTGTATGTGCATATTACATTTTCCTTTGTCTCTGATCACATCATGTCTCTGCCTGACCGCCCGTCTCCCCACAGGGATGAGGTGACCAAACTCAAGTTTGAGGCAAAGACGTTCCATGTTTACGCTAATCAGAAGGAGGTGAGTGCATGCTGATTTAAAACATCACTCCAATGTCGGATCCATGCTCTCATAGAGAACCAGTCGAGGAACAGCTCAATGATCCATGCTCTCATAGAGACCCAGATGAGGAACAGCTCACTGATCCATGCTGTCATAGAGAACCAGAGGAGGAACAGCCCACTGATCCATGCTCTCCTAGAGAACCAGTCGAGGAACAGCTCAATGATCCATGCTCTCATGAAGCAGATGAGGAACAGCTCAATGATCCATGCTCTCATAGAGAACCAGAGGAGGAACAGCCCACTGATCCATGCTCTCCTAGAGAACCAGTCGAGGAACAGCTCAATGATCCATGCTCTCATGAAGCAGATGAGGAACAGCTCAATGATCCATGCTCTCATAGAGAACCAGACGAGGAACCGCCCACTGATCCATGCTCTCCTAGAGAACCAGTCGAGGAACAGCTCAATGATCCATGCTTTCATAGAGACCCAGATGAGGAACAGCTCACTGATCCATGCTGTCATAGAGAACCAGAGGAGGAACAGCCCACTGATCCATGCTCTCCTAGAGAACCAGTCGAGGAACAGCTCAATGATCCATGCTCTCATGAAGCAGATGAGGAACAGCTCACTGATCCATGCTCTCATAGAGAACCAGACGAGGAACAGCTCACTGATCCATGCTCTCCTAGAGAACCAGTCGAGGAACAGCCCACTGATCCATGCTCTCCTAGAGAACCGCACGAGGAACAGCTCACTGATCCATGCTCTCATAGAGAACCGCACGAGGAACAGCTCATTGACCCATTCTATAATAGAGAACCACACACTTCTCACAATAGAGAAAGATGCTTGAAGACACAAAGCAAGAAAATACCCAGACTTTGTCGTAGACTATGTTGCATCATATGTATATACACAGTGTTAACTATTTAGTTATTCTATCATTTAGCCATTTTATTTTTAAATCAATTATTTGAAGAAGTTTGTGTAAATATTATTTAGATTGCTGGCCAACTCTTTTTGTTGGATAATACTTGGTTAAAGGCCCCTACCCACTAGGTGACAAACCTCTCAATAATGTTTCTGCCCAGAGGGGGGCTGACGTCAGCTCTGGTAAAGTGGTGAAGTTAGGGGGTTTCAAGACATGAAAAGACATGACACATGACACGCACATAGAGTAATGGACTGAGACTGAAATCAACCATTAATGTGTCTACAGCCATCTGAAGAAAATGTCGGAAAAATTACTTTTTAGTTTGACGGGATGATATCTGAATTGTTGTTGTTGACAATTATGCGTAAACCTTGGCTTTTCTTTTGGTTGTCATTTTGAATGGCTTTGATTTCTGCTTATCTATTAACAAGAGCAGCGCAGACCTTTTGTCTAATCTGCAAAAACACAGACATTGCAAGGCGATGGGCCTAGCAATGTCTGTTTCAGTAGAAATGAATGCGCTGTTCTCTAAATTAAATGTATTATTATTATTATTATTAGTGTGTACGGCCAAAGTCAGCCCCGACTTAAGAAGTCTTTTGACCCAGAACGGAACCCCCCAACCCATAGCGGCAGTAGTTGCTTTTCAGTTGGCAAGACTTGTCATGCCATGTCAGTCATGTCTATGACGCATGTTCAAAACAAGCCTATAGGTTTAGAATTTTTATCCAAGAACCTCCAACCGATACTTCAGAAAGCCACATGCCTTTGAACCGAAATAAAACCCGTTTTTAAAAAGATAAAACATTTCTGTTGAACGTGAATCGCCTGAATTTGTATAGCCTCACGCTCAATGAGTGAAAGGTGGCCGCTCTGTTATGTGTTTCAGGATAAGAAGATCATCCTGACGTACTTTGCTCCTACCCCCGAGGCCTGTAAGCACCTGTGGAAGTGTGGAGTGGAGAACCAGGCCTTCTACAAGTCAGTACCACCACCACCACCACCACCTACTGGCTGTTTAACTTGTCATGTAGATGGACATCACTCTCCCTTACACAATTCAATTGCGCTGTTGGAAGGACAAGTTTGGTATAAGTTTCCTTATACCAAAGCATATAAAACACTCTCGATTATGTATCTCTATCCTTCGCGCCCCCAGGTTGGAGAAGTCCAGCCAGGTGCGCACGGTGTCCAGTAGTAATCTCTTCTTTAAGGGAAGTCGCTTCAGATACAGGTAGGGTACTATCTGTCCGCGCCCAGAGTTTCCGTACACTTTTCTGTACAGCTGTTTACAATGCACTGCTCTGTCATCTGATATAATTTGACATAAGTCTTAGTTTACAATCCAGAAAATACGATGTGCTTGGTTCTATCTCTCTGGGGTAGTGCTGTGATGTCAGTCTTAACGTCTGTTAACATGATAACTCTTCATTATTCTAGTGGAAGAGTTGCAAAAGAAGTGATGGAACAAAGTGCCAAAATAAAGAGAGACCCCCCTGAGATCCACAGGTTAACCCTCTCACCCTACTAACCCTCTCACCCTACTAACCCTCTCACCTCTACTAACCCTCTCACCCTCCTAACCCTCTCACCCTACTAACCCTCTCACCTCTACTAACCCTCTCACCCTCCTAACCCTCTCACCCTACTAACCCTCTCACCTCTACTAACCCTCTCACCCTCCTAACCCTCTCACCTCCACTAACCCTCTCACCTCTACTAACCCTCTCACCTCCACTAACCCTCTCACCTCCACTAACCCTCTCACCTCTACTAACCCTCTCACCTCCACTAACCCTCTCACCTCCACTAACCCTCTCACCTCCACTAACCCTCTCACCTCTACTAACCCTCTCACCCCTACTAACCCCATCACCACCCTACTAACCCTCTCACCTCTACTAACCCTCTCACCTCCACTAACCCTCTCACCTCCACTAACCCTCTCACCCCTACTAACCCCATCACCACCCTACTAACCCTCTCACCCCTACTAACCCCATCACCACCCTACTAACCCTCTCACCCCTACTAACCCCATCACCACCCTACTAACCCTCTCACCCCTACTAACCCCATCACCACCCTACTAACCCTCTCACCCCTACTAACCCCATCACCACCCTACTAACCCTCTCACCCCTACTAACCCTCTCACCCCTACTAACCCCATCACCACCCTACTAACCCTCTCACCTCTACTAACCCTCTCACCTCTACTAACCCTCTCACCTCTACTAACCCTCTCACCTCTACTAACCCTCTCACCCCTACTAACCCTCTCACCTTTACTAACCCTCTCACCTCTACTAACCCTCTCACCTCTACTAACCCTCTCACCCCTACTAACCCTCTCACCCCTACTAACCCTCTCACCCCTACTAACCCTAACCCCTACTAACCCTCTCACCTCTACTAACCCTCTCACCCCTACTAACCCTAACCCCTACTAACCCTCTCACCTCTACTAACCCTCTCACCCCTACTAACCCTCTCACCTTTACTAACCCTCTCACCTCTACTAACCCTCTCACCTCTACTAACCCTCTCACTCATACTAAACCTCTCACCTCTACTAACCCTCTCACCCCTACTAACCCTCTCACCCCTACTAACCCCATCACCACCCTGCTAACCCTCTCACCACCTCTACTAACCCTCTCACTCATACTAAACCTCTCACCTCTACTAACCCTCTCACCCCTATTAACCCTCTCACCCCTACTAACCCCATCACCACCCTGCTAACCCTCTCACCACCTCTACTAACCCTCTCACCTCTACTAACCCTCTCACCACCTCTACTAACCCTCTCACCTCTACTAACCCTCTCACCACCTCTACCTCACCACGGGGGTTATGTGATCCGTTGCACCCCTACTCACAACCCTAATAACCTCTCACTCAACCTTCAATGACTTTCATCGTGCAAGATCTATCTGTGTGACTAATGAAAGTGTGTGTTGTATGTGTATAGAGCTGGCCTGGTCCCTAGTAGGAGTTGTCCCTCCATCACCCATGGCCCTCGTCTGACCAGTGTTCCCCGCACCCGACGGAGGGCTGTCCACATCTCCATCATGGAAGGTAACTTACACACAAGCATTTGCCCTCTTGAAACAAACCCATGAAATGCGCCAGACCCCCAAACACACATAACCAAAAACATACACAACCATGCACACAACAAACCAAAAAGTTTGTCCTCCGGATGTCGTTCTTTCAATTCATAGATTTGCTCACTAGAGCAGCCAAGGACAAAAACACAAACTTCCTCTCAACAGTAATTTGAGTGCCTTTGTCGTTGAGTATCTTTTTCACACTTGCGCACGCCAGACACTCTTTCATTCGTTAGAATTGTATTTGTCTTTCACACATACTCTGCCTTTCTCTGTCTGTTCTACACACACACAAAAGCGTTGATTTGAAGGAATAACTTCTGTGTTAGTGTGGTTTCTGCTTCGAAGTCAAAGTACACACCATACTCTGCTAAACAATAGCCAAGGAATGCAATACTACTACTTATGATAATACAGTCAACTCAACTGATGTGCAGTAACATTGATTTAACATCATTGCCTTCAACGGACGCACATCAACACCAACTGCACCAAACACCTAGAAGACCGCTTCTTTAAATTCCCAGGAAGGAGGGAGATAAAAGGCAACTAAACAGATACCAGACACAACAAAACTGGTTTAGCAGAACAGAATCGTCAAATTATATATTAAAACAGTTAAACAAAATAAAACACTTGAATTAGTAATACTTCTTGAACATAATTTTTAAAACAAATGGTTGGTAAGTTGATTTGGTCAAAATAGTCAAAAAATAAGGTAAGTGTCATCAACTATAACAATAAGAGGGTGGGGCTACAACGGACAGAGTTTGTGATTGGCCGATGTTGTCTTATGTACCGGTACCGTAAGATTGGTGATGAAGAAGATGTGGGCAAATGTGGTGAAGAGTGGTGGTTAGGCATTGGGTGTCAAATCAGCATACAACGTATGTAGCATAAACAAAAGGAACTGTCCAAAAGTTTCACTTTTGGACAGTCAAGGCTCTGATAAAGTCAAGGCTCTTGTAATTCCAGCAGAACACTGCTCCCAACTCTCACATGCAAGTGTGTTTGTGTGGTTGTATGTGTGAATTTTCAATTGTGTGTGAGTGTGTGTGTGCAGTGTGTTTAGTCGATGTGTTTTACTGTCTCTTGGGTACTTCCACTGTTAGTCTTATCCTCGTCCTAAGAATAGCCCTGTGACAGAGCACGCCATGTGTCACAACTGACCACAGGCCAGGCCATTAAAACAGACTGTGGCCCAAAGTGGGGCACATTCCATGACCTTGTGTGTGTCTCTCTCTCTCTCTCTCCCTCCCTCTCTCCCTCCCTCTCTCTCTCCCTCTCTCTCTCTCTCTCTCTCTCTCTCTCTCTCTCTCTCTCTCTCTCTCTCTCTCTCTCTCTCTCTCTCCCTCTCCCTCTCACTCAGCCTCTCTCTTCTCCCTCTCACTCTGTCTCTTTCTCTCTCTCTCTTTCTCTCTCTCTCTCTCTCTCTCTCTCTCTCTCTCTCTCTCTCTCTCCCTCTCACTCTCTCTCTCTCTCTCTCTCTCTCTCTCTCTCTCTCTCTCTCTCTCTCTCTCTCTCTCTCTCTCTCTCTCTCTCTCAGCCTCTCTCTCTCTCTCTGTCTCTTTCTCTCTTTCAATCTCTATTTCATTCTGTCTAACAAGCAAGTCAGTGCAGCTGAGGTATTACTAGTATCGTAGAGGTGGTTGTTACTCAGAGTCCGGGGCTCAAGAACACATTAGTGACAAAGAGAAAGAGAGAAGAAGAAGAATCGGGAGGAGCTAAAGAGACAGGGACGTCAGAAAGAGTTTCAAACAGAGTTACATGGATCGGGTCGACATTGAGAAAGACTTAGAGTAAAACACCAGACTGCCAGCCGTCCTCTCCAAGATAGCAAGGATTTCGGGGTCCGACCAGTTTAGTTTTCCGTCACCATGGTGAAGTGTCTGATCCGGATCAAGACCAAGGTGAACGTGCACCTGTGCATGGTCAACCACTGCTACCGGGACGTGAGGGTCCGCGTGCTGTCCCTGGGGCCCAGGCTAATGGCAAAGGCCCTAGGGGTCTTCCCTCTGCTCCCTTCTCTCCCCGAATCCTCCTCAAGTCCATCGGGGTCTCGACTGGGGGAGGGATCGACGGCTTCGTCTCGGCTAGGCACCCCCCGGCCTGGGGGGCGCCGCGACCCCCAAGGTAACATTGGATCAATTGACTGAATATGACATATCCTTTATAATGCTACGTCTTTGAAGGCAATATCTCTCTAAAATAAGTTAAAGTTAAAAAACGGTAATAGGTTAAATAAGTAGGTAGGCCTACATTATGGCATACTATTAGTTATTTGGAGACAATATCTCTCAAAATATCAAATAAATAAAATGCGTACAAAGGTTAGATAATAATAAGATTGAGGGCAAAATCGATCCACCTTTGCCTGAACAGTGTTGGTGTTGGTGGAGGATTGTTTCCTGTTTGTTGGCGGCGGCAGAGTGTGAACGCTTGTTTCCTATGGTTATGTGTTCTTGGTATGTATGGCGCTAGGTATCCATGAGGTGTCAAGTTACCAAAGGCTTTTGGACGCATGGATTTAGGTTCTCACGCCCCTTACAAGCCACAGCTGTTTTTGCAACGGCTGTTGATATATTTACCAGGGGCTTCATTATTTGATGGGCCTACAGTTTGATATTAGCATGCACACGGTGCTGGAGAGTAACCTTCTCTTCTGAAGCCATGAACATAACAAGGTTATGTTTTCCAAAACAAATTGATTGCAGAGTAGGCGTGCATCATATTTCCGACACGAAAAATAGCTCTCTCTATTATGATTACACATAATAGAGAAAGCAGTTAGACCCCCTCCCTGCCATTTGGTTAGTGGTTCATATCCACTTGCAAGACGTTGCAGAGTCACAAACAATCCTTTCTTCATTTCTTTAAATACATCACTTATCATGCAAAAATAGGTGCCTCATGTCCCTATTTGCCACTCTTTTCAGGGAATGCACTTTATTGAAAGGTGGTTTCCGTCCTTGTTTTGCACAAGGCTTTGTGTGACACAAACATCTTTCGTATTGTCAAGGCTACAGAGCAGCAACGTCATAATGTCTCTCAGACTGCAGTGATTTATCGTTCACATCACATTTTAAATATTCTCGGGTCTTGCGAAGGGTCTCTCCAAGCAGCATTATCAGTTAACCCCATTACAGTGTGTGTGCATGTGGTTGTGAGAGTGGGGGGTTATGTGTGTGTTTCTCAATTTCAGGGTGTGACTTCACAAAAGATTTTTTAACGTTCAACACATTAATCCATCAACAATGTCCTTGGTAGGGTTAATGCTCAACTGAATAGGTTAATTAAGAAAGTGACTCTCAAAGACTGTGTGTGTGGGTGTGGGTGTGTGTGGGTAGGTGTGTGAGTAGGTTGCTGGGTGGGTGGGTGCCTTTGTGTACTGGCCTGCTTTAGCCAGGCCAGTACATATATACACACAAAGACATCATACAGTAACACTACTTGGTCATTGTGGCAGAATGATCTATACCATTTTTCATTACCAACCAACTGTGATGATCAATAAGTAACTCCACATCAGCTGCATCCATCCATGTTATTGATCTTATTTTATGAATACGATTCCAGATTCCACTTCCTTTCCTGTCACCTTGTTGCCCTGTAGCACATTGTATTGCAGTTTTACAGGAAAAAAACGTTTGAATAACTAACTGAATGATTGATTGGCGTGCAGGTCTGGAGTCGCTCCGGGACAGTGCCCATTCCACGCCAGTGCGCTCTGTCTCCCACGGCGACACCTTCATGCGGCGCTCGCGGGGCCACCTGGCGGACAGCAGGGAGGCCGGCCCCTCGGGGTCGGGGGTCATCTCGGACGAGGCCTACAGCCCGTCGGACAGCGTGCTGCCCACGCCCGTGGCCGAGCACGGCGGCGCCGAGATGTCGCTGGGCCGCCACCTCAACGGGACGTCCCGCGGAGCCGGCGACGAGGAGGGGGGGGCGGAGTCAGAGACGGCCCAGGAGAGGGGGGGCCAGGGGGCGGAGCCGGGCCCGGGCAAGAGGGGGGCGTTGCGGGCGGGGGGGAGGAGCAGGACCTCGACCCCCGGGGGCGCCGGCGGGGACGTGGAGGAGCTGAACAAGTTTGTTCTGAGCGTCCTGCGCCTGTTCCTGGTCACCATGGGTCTGCTGGGGGCACTGCTGCTGCTGCTGCTGGTGCTGACCGAGTCGGACCTGGACATCGCCTTCCTCCGGGACATCCGCAGGACGCCAGAGTTCCAGCAGTTCCACCTGGAGTACTTCTGCCCGCTGCGGCGCTGGCTCGCCTGTAAGGTACGCTGGATGGGCGGCTTCCTCGTCAGCCAATAAGAGGAAAGCAAACAGACACTTCCTGCTGAGCATGGGAGCCCAATCAGAATACAGAACATAGACAGTGTTTCAATCACAAGCCAAGGACCGCCCCCTTTTCCTCTGGTAAACATGTTGTGGTTTTTTTTCATATTTAGAATTTTGTTAAAAGCATTAATGACAGGAAGCTGAAACCTCATCTTTTAATATAGGTCATTTTGAGATCATTTTGCTTTGTCACGGCAACAGGGTTTTCACAGGGTGCAAAGCCGAAAGGAAGTTGAAGGCAATAATAACTTCAGAGAAAGAAGATATTGTTCGAGGATTGGGTTGCCTTCATTTTTTACTCATGTTTTATGTTGACAAATTCTTGTAAGAAAGGGAATAAACGAGATGTCGGTCTGTGTGGTTTGCAAGACTTCAATTGACCTGTGGATTGATCAAGGATGAGAACATTTAAAGGAAGAAAAGCAACAGTATGTGGGCCAGCAACGCAGAGAATATCACCGTGTTTGATACCCGACCCGAAAAAAACTAACGTATGTATGGCTGCTGCTAAGAGTTGAAAGTGGTGATTAAAGTCTGAAAGTGTTGGATGGGAACAGAGTGGTGCTTTTTCTTTCATGTAGGATGAGCTTGAGTCAAACACTGAAACCATACTGGTTTCAACCAAGGAACACAAAAGCTTTGATTATGTTGATACACATTTCTGTAGTTTCGGTGGTTTGCATCTCAGAATGATAAAGAGACATTTTGAAGCCCCAGTTTTCCTTCTGGAGGTCTGATGTTGGTTTTCTGGTATTTGACTTCTCTCTGGCTGGGTTACTTTGAGGTTTGTCCTGGACCATGGCTCACAATTTTATCTAAACTAGGGTGGCTTTCGAACAACCTTATCCAGTCAATTTCATATATTACTTTAAAACCAAATCTTGTAGAAAGTCAAAACAATGGCTTTTTAGAGCTGGGCATTAATGTCAAAAACTAAAAAATGTACATAGTAATTGCATTAAAATCACTTATAATATGATTTGTAATGGTACCCAATTACCAATCTTTACAAATATGGAAGACCGGCTTCAATATAACTGCCAAAAAGCCATGAAACCTAACCACTTGTTCAACAGATCAAGGCCAAAAGACAACACTTAAGCTACATCGCAATATTTTGATAAAAAAAGTTATAGCCTGGGCTACATCTAGGCTGTTATCACGATATTCAATATATTATAATCAATATATTGCCCATCTTCACAGCTTTCCATAAAAAAACAATGCTAGTGAAACAGATGCTTCTTAAGAAATAAGCCTGTTTTGGTTTCATGTTTTGAATGTGTATTGTGAGCAGACATTCAAGATCTATGGTTGGTAAGCATGTGGTCCACTGGCATGCATGGTCTCGCGCGTCACAATAAGAAGGATGACGGCATGAAGAAATGCTCATCAAACACCATAAAGTTTGACGAGCATGAAATGCAAGTTGAAACGTACAAGTTGAATAAAATGTGAATGTTGGAATGGAATCGATGAGCCGAAGTGGAGAGGACAACATTCTGCACACCTGTAAACATAACTAAGAATTGATAAATACTCGATAAGATACCTTGCCTTTGTAAGGACTTTGTAGGAAGGTGTTGTGTTGTCCAAGTTTATGTAACGTAAGTCAATAATATTGATACATATCAACTCCTGAGTGAGTACAAAAGGAACATTGGTTTTCATTTTTTTTTCGTCATTTACTCTGGTAGTTGAAAGAATATAGCGCAGTGTTATTAAAATTTGACGGCCACAACCTTTTTTGGTAGACTTTTGATTGATGTGCAATACTTTTCAATAGTCAGAACCGACTTTTATGAAATGCTATTTTACTGTCACAAAGCCTCTGCAGACTGTAAAATAAAACCCATGCAAATATTTTCCCATAGCGGAGCATTAAGAAAGATGATATTCCCTTTTTATTTTTGCTTTTAGACCCACTTCTTACTAGTGGGGTCACAATATCTAGTTAATCTGTAAATGCCAACCACGTTAATATGACAGTGTTTTGTATAAATGCTAATCTCCCTAGTATGTTTGTTCCATTCTTAGTGGAAAGAAGGTAGCCTACTACTTTCATGAATATGTACATTTTAGCAACAAGCCTGGGCTTTAAAGGAGGCATCGTGTTTTACGTACAATCATGTAATATCTATCATGTGGTGTCTACCAAAGAAGACCTGTTATCCCCTAATGTCTTTACCAGAAATTGATCTGGTGTCAATGGATGGATACCCTGTGTAATCCTTCTCCAGCCATACTAGATGGCACTCCTCCCACACACTCTCTTTCTCTCATCACAGCTCTTACAGCCAAAGGAACTTAACTAGATCCTGAAGCAACATTGAACATAAGAGAAGAGAAGATAATAAGATGGCTGATATTAGAACCACACCATCCTACAGGAAAAGGCTTTATTTTTTCTCTATCTCTGAAAAGTTTTGCACACTGGCATGAATTAATTTATTGGGTGTGGAAATGTGCAGTCATAAATGCCACAAATAAATAAATGTGGTTTGTATATTCAGATGATTGGTGGATGTATTTTTGGGGGGGTTGTCGTAAGATAAATGTTGATAGATACTAGCAATGCCAGTGAAGGCCAATCATTGGATGTTTGTATACCCCCTTGTCCACATTGTACACCTTGGATTATCGTTTTATATCAATGTACGAAATGAGCAATAACTCTGTGATCATTTAATATGTTGACAATGTGTAAAATGATAAACAAGATATTTTATTTTGTTCTATTTTCCATTTATTGAAAATGATATACCTGTGGTTTGGGGATGTGTAGAGTTATTTATGAATGGAGGTTTGAATGTGCAGTGTTTAGGGTTAAAAGATAAGAAAATACATAATATATTAATATAATCTACTCAAGGTTCATCCGATTGAAATGTGTACAATTATGCGTACTATCAATTATATTAATGGGGACTTACAAAATATGTGCTTAAAGGATGAATTGGAGTGTAAACACACGTAGGATACATAAATGTACTTCACTTTATCTGTGGTCGGATAGCAGGACTCCCTCCTGTACAGTCTCCATGCATATACACCTCTCACCAAGCATGAGTTTTGTTACCTCTGGAAATGCCTGCCTCATTCTCCAATGACAGGCCTAAAATGAGGGTCAAATAATTCATCAATAAATATATATTCTTAAAATGGAGTGCCTTATCTGTTGAATTTAAATGTACTTCAATGTGAATCGTCAGGTCATTTCTTTTGTTTGGCCCAACTGGAAACAAATATCTTGCCTGACCACAGCACCATCTAGTGTTAGCCCTTGAAAGGACTGATGCTTAGAATGGCAATGGCTTTGAAAAGATTGTTTTGTGTAGATTATATTTGCTTGAAGATATTTCTTAACACTTCTGTTAAATCAATAGACTAATTAATGTATTTCACGGAACAGGATTCAGAAGCAAACCCAAACTCTTCCACAAAGTAACACAAGAAGAAACCAAGACACATTCAAATCAAACCACTTTCCTTTATCTGCGAAGTGATTGCGCTTGCTCTGGCAAAGACGAGTGTTTTGCAGGGCCCATCACTACATGTCCATAAAAAATTAAAACTGCTACTGACATAACACGTAATGACCTAGCCTAGATAAAAAAGAACAAAAATTGGTCGACCACTACCATACAAAATGAGGTAGAACGGATGCGCTTCAGTTGGTGAAGATGTGCAGTCTCCCTTCGCGGTTGCCCATCGCGGTTGCCCTGGTGGGGTGGCAGGCGGCGGGGACATCTGGGTGGACAGGTGGTCTTCGCCGATGAAGGAGTGCAGCCACTTACCGCTCTCGTGGAACTCATTAGGTTTCTTCGGGCTGGCCAACACAAAGCACTCTGCGTGCTTTGGGTCCCACACAGCCGACAGTACCATCAAATAGCCGCCTTTCAGGAATTTTCTTAAAGGAAATATTAGTTATTATCCATCATTATATAATTGACCCTCCATGGTACCCAACCTTCCCAGTCACTCCCAAAACCACCCTGGATCCATTTGAAAAAATGACGAAGAAACAACAACAAGGAAATACCTGATGGACTTCTGTAAGGGAGCAACTTTGGTCATCGCTGATGTGTCGTATAACCTAAAAAATAAAACTCAGTATTGAAAATGCAAAAACCAACTAAATAAATGATTGATGTCTGCTGAACTGAGTCTTGGGGTACAAGGTGACCAACAACAGCTACCAAGTCTAGCCTCATCGGAGCCGGTCTTTGCAAGAGGTGAGCACACTCCCCTGTGTGGGAGAAGTATGCGCTGTTAAACTCTAGCCCTTCTCCTCTTTGGTGGGGCACACAGCTTCTGCGGATAACTTGGAGTAAACTCAGCAAACATGGTTAATCCCTGGGGCCGCAGAAGGCATGAGTGGGTGACATCTACATACACATGTAGGTGTAATAAAGCCCTCCCCGTCTTTTCCTGTAAAAATGGGGTGAACCAGATATCGAGAGATTTACAGTTCTTGGGATCCCGTTGAAGGCAGCCAAGTCAACACGGTTCATCCCAGTAGCAGCAGAAGGTTTAAACAAGTCCCACATTTGGATCAGTGAGAATCTAGTCCTTCATTGTGCTTTCTCCACACTTTTTTCATTAGAATGGGCAAGATAATGATTATAGTTCCTCCAAAAATATGGTAAAATTCTCCCATACTTGTTGTCAGGCAATGTGACGATTGATTATAAAGTGTATTCTGCTTGGCTCTCTCTCCCTCATACAGATGAGAGAGGGAGATGGCCGACTGTGATTAGTGTGGGTCTCTCTGAGATCAATATCTTTTTTACAAACAAATTCTTTTTTTTAAACAATTAACCTGGACTGGTAACCGATTAATTTAGAATAGATTAATACAGGGAAAAAAAGACATGCAGGGGAATGTTAGCACTACACCCTCTATTCTGAATGATGGAAACCAAGGGGATATTTGTAACCTTATTCAGA
The DNA here is from genome assembly GCF_026213295.1 of Gadus chalcogrammus. NCBI lineage: Eukaryota > Metazoa > Chordata > Actinopteri > Gadiformes > Gadidae > Gadus > Gadus chalcogrammus. Next base: position 18,239,414 of record NC_079425.1, on the reverse strand, counting down.
GGCAAGATTTCATCCCTGCTCTTCTAGTTCTACAGAATCGCTCTTCTACTTTACCACCAAGAGCCATTCCTGTTCGTGATGGTGATCCTTGGCAGTATGAAGTGTTCTTCAGAACATTTTAGAGAGGAGTGGAAAGAAAGTCATATGACTACGGCGACCCTTACATGTACTAGAGCAGGGGTGCCCAACCAGTCGATCGCGGTCTACCAGTAGATCGCCGACAGATCCCAAGTCGATCGCGAGGGGTGAAGAAAAAAAAAAAAAAAAAGTTTTTTTTTAATTTTTTTTTTTTTAATAAAATTAAATTTGCGCGGGACATATACGTGCGGTAGCGCATGTGCTGTTAACAGCAGTTGAAAGCCGTCAACAGTAGTTACACACTCCTAAACGTTGGCATGGCTGAGGGGAAACAAGCTAAGACCTACCATTTTCACCCTGAGTGGGAGGAAGATTATTGATTATCGTTGAGAAGGTGCCGTGCGCAGACGGAATGAAACCTCCACTGAAGTCCGTAGGTTCACGATACAACCCCCCCCCCCCCCCCCCCCCCCCCCCCCCGTCAACAATTGTTCTCAACCCCCCCCCCCCCGTCAACAATTGTTCTCTACCCCCCCCCCCCCCCGTCAACAATTGTTCTCTATTTAATTTTAGGGAATTCACTTTAAATAGCCTACACCCTATTTAAGAAATGTATGGCATGTTTTCGACTGCTGAGAGGTAGCGGCTCTAGCGTAATGGATTGGTATAAGACCCGAACGCCAGCGACCGGGGTTCAATTTCGCCGGTCTATCATCATGCAATTTACCCCCATAGATGTGGTGCCAGCACGGCCTGGAAAATATGTGTTCAAGTTCGAAATAAGCACAAAAATATAATTCCATAAGCTTTAGTGAATAAGTATTCCATATGCATGAGATTTAGGACTTTTTAAGCTTCACATAAATTTACATCACATGGAAGTCGAACCCCCCGCGCAGAAATTCAAGACTGACGCGCTACCTCCACTCTAGCACACTGTCACGGAAACACAATGCGCAACAGAGATAAGGTCCAAAAGGACGATCAAATAACGAACACCCTCTGATGAGAATCTGTATCTCTCATGAAGAACCCCAATTTCGTTGTTTGCACAATGACAATAAAGTCTGAAATCTGAATATCGTCAGACAATGCCAAGGGATCGGTTCTGTCCCGTAAAACCCTCTGTCTCCGGAGAGGCACCTGTACGAGAAGTGCGCCGGGGTCCACGGGAACACCCACAAATGGTGACGCCATTGTCAGAGGAGGGGCTAGGAAGCTGCGCACGCCGGTTTAAGTAGCCGATCTCCGGCTAGACTAAGCCGAAAAACTGCTCCCGACCAGGTTTGGTTGCGAGCATAAGTCACCATGGTGATACAGCGACGCTAAAAGAGATCGACTTTCATGGTACAACTAACCCAGGCTTGGAGCTCAAAATACCTCGCTAACCCTCAAAGCGAGCTTCGTGGTACAGGGCCCAGATATCTGTCATGATCTGTCTGTTTCCTTGTCTTGTTTTGGTGTGTTTCCTGTTTTACTTTGGTATCTCTTTCTTGTTTCTCCCCATGTCCAGTCAAGTTTCCCTCCTGTGTGATTACTGCTCCCTCCCCTAATGTGTTTCAGCTGTTACTCGTTGCGTGCCCTGTGTTTGGTATTTAAGCCCTTGTCTTTCCTTTGTTCCTTGTCGGATGATTGAGGTTGGCAAAGCCACAATACCACAAAGTTGCATGTAAAGCCAATAGGAGAAGGAAAAAACGGAAACGCATAATGGGCCCCTTTAAGCTACAGGGTCACCCGTTAAACAAAAGGAAAATATGTAAGACTTAATAGACAGGTATAAGACCTAATATGAAATGCTGTGTATGAGTTATTCACATAAAGTCTGGAATGCCAGTGCGTTGTTAGGCTCACCTTTAAAAGCAAAGATAGGCCATTAGCCCTAATAATTCAATAGTTAGTGTATTCATGAGTTCAGTCTTGAAAGAATGCCAGTTGTAAGGTGTCATCAAATTTTGAATTGTAAAACAATAAACATGATCTTGACTTTGAACTGCATGAAATCAGTAAGGCTTTAGGGCTGTCCCAATGTCGAATTCCAAAGGGCCTGAGGTGAGGGTTTGAGTCCACATTTACCAAGCCCTTTCCCTGAGTCTGCATCAGTGCAGACTAGTGATGGGTCGTTTGCGACCTAATCAGTTCGAATGAACAAATCGGTCCCATGGCATTCTACTTTATTGATGCTTATATATAGAAGTTAGTGAACCCTTAATACATTATTTGAAGACGTTCAAGAAATTCAGCCTTGGTGCAGAATTACAGGAGAAAGGGATTGCACTCCCAGAGCTGAGCTGCCGGACCGCCGCCGAACTACCCCCGCCAGACTTTTCAGCTCCCGGAAGACACCCACCAGAGCAGCCGGGAAGCTTCGGCAGCAGTTCAGCTCCCGGAGTACAATGCCGGACTGCCGCCGAAGTTTCGGCGGCAGTCCGGCAGCTCCGGCGGGAGGAGCTCGGCGGGACTCCGGCAGCTCAGCTCCCAGAGTACAATTTCTCCTGCATGTCGGGGTTCTTGGACTTCAGAGAGTCAAGGCCAAACTTCCTTTCCCCCAATTCTTCTCAACCATGGGCGAGATATCCCCCACTACGAGTCTTTACTTGTTGTGGAAGTGTCAGAGACGTCAGACGCAGTCTTTATGATTTATAATATCATCCGAGGCGCACATAGCTTTTGGCCTTGATATTAGATATCATTTTATAGAAATACCTATATATAATACTGTAGCGTCACAGGGTTTGGGAGGAAGGGGCGGGCCGTCTGAGAGGGGGTCCCTGGGGGTTTCCTTCCTGGCGGGAGTTTCGGGTGTGTGCTTTCCGGTTGAGCTGCGCCTGTCTGTCCGCTTGTGGATTCTAATAAACCTGATACCAACGTACTTCGCTCACTACCTCGCCTGTGGTCATTACATTGGTGTCAGAAGTGAACAAACGACGGGAGTGGGTGGAGAGTTGGCGTCCAAGCGGAGGGCTACTTTGGATTTACGTCGCGGTCAGGCTACAGCGTTAGTTTCAGTGTGTCGGTTAGTTCGCGTCGGTCATGTCTTTTCCGAAAGTGAAAGAGGAGGAGGTGGAGCGGGAGACTGGTGCGTTCGGATGGACAGAGGACGCGTACGGGGAGTTTCGCAGAGCTTTCCACGACGCAGGGCTGTCTTCTCTTCCCGCGCGCCCGGAGTGGGAGCCCGCGGCTCGGGATGTAAACAGACATGGCGGCGCCCATGTTCCGGTTGCCGCCCCCCATGTCCCAGTTGCCGCCGTTTCGGTGAAGACGCCTAAATACTCCGGTAGGGCTGACTGGGAGGCGTTTCATGCTCAATTTGAACTGCTGGCTGACGCTGGGGGATGGACAGTAGAGGCTAAAGCATTGCAGCTGGCTTTGTGCCTCACAGACGACGCATTGTCGTGCCTGCTGCTGCTTTCACCGGGGGAGAGACGGGAGTACGGAGCTTTAGTGGGGGCCTTGCAGAGGCGGTTTGGACAATGTGTGAAGCCGGAGCTCCTTCGTAATGAGCTTGGTAACCGCTGCAGGAAGCCGGGGGAGTCGCTGAGGGTGTTGGCTAATGACATTGAGAGCCTGACACGTAGGGCATATGCACACATGCCCCCCAGCGTGCAGAGTGAGTTGGCACGGGACCAGTTCATCAGAGCCCTCCTTCCTCTGGAGCTGCGGGTTCAAGTACAATTACAGCACCCATTTTCTCTTCAGTCGGCTTTGGAGATGGCCGTGGAGAGGGAAATCGTGTGGGGCGCGGTCGCTGAGGGGGGCCTAAGAGTGAGTTATCCGGCAGGGGGAGCAGCCCGGGGCCCGGCGGCAGAGGAAAAGCCGGTGTGGGCGACAGAAATTACGGAACTGATAAGGGCCGTATCACTGCAGCCGTCACGCATCCGACAGCGTCCCGACCAAAGAGCCTGTTGGGGGTGTGGCCAACCTGGACATTTGGTCAGAGATTGCCCCACTTCCCCCCTGCACGGCCACAGGGGGGCTGGCCCCGATGAAAGGTACGGGGTTACTTACATTGACTTTGGGGGGAAAGGACGTACGTCACCCAGTGTGGGTAGCAGCGGTGCAGGACCCATGTATTCTGGGCTGTGACTTTTTGAAGGCCACAGGTTGTCGACTCGATCTGGACGGGGGCACGGTGAGCTTCCGAGGGGGGCCTGTGATCGCTTTGTTGCCCACTGGCTCAGGTTCAGGGCCGCCCGTGGGGTCCATCTCGCCGGCAGTGTGTGCAGTAGAGCCCGAAGTCAGCGATCCCCTGCCCGTGGCGTCCGTAACCTTTCCCATGACTTATGTGCCCCAAGCAGCTCAGGCCCAGTCACAACGACTGGAGGGGGGGGCGTCGCCGCCAACCGTGAGGGAGATATGGCTAAAGAACCGGGAGGGGCTGGACGACCAGCAGCAGGAGCGGTTGTGGCAGTTGCTGCTGGAGTTCCAGGACAGTTTTGCTATGGGTGAGGATGACGTGGGCCGGACTCCCTTGGTGCTACACGAGATCGACACTGGGGAGGCCAGGCCTATCAAGTGTCGGCCGCGTCGTCTCCCTTTGGCACGTCAGGAGGCGTGTGACCAAGCGGTGGAGGACATGCTGCAGGCAGGCGTAATTGAGCCTTGTGACAGTCCTTGGGCGTCCGCTGTCGTCATGGTCCCCAAAAAGAACGGCACCTGGCGGCTCTGCCCAGACTACAGGCCGGTGAACGGGGTGACCAAAAAAGATTCGTACCCGCTGCCGCGCATCGACGAGTCCCTGGACTTGGTCTCGGGATCGTCCTGGTTCTCTGCCTTGGACCTCCGCAGTGGGTACTACCAGGTACCCCTCTCCCCAGAAGCAAGACCCAAGACAGTGTTCTGCACGGGCCGGGGTTTGTGGCAGTTCCAAGTCCTTAGTTTTGGACTGTGTAACGCTCCAGCCACCTTCGCCCGCCTGATGGACCGGGTTTTGTCAGGCATCCCCCGCAAACAGTGCCTGGTATAGGCACTGTTTCGGCGGCCCTGTGCTGCCGAGGGGTGTCGCTGCTGCGAGAGGAAGGAGGCCCGCGAGAGAGAGCTGCGAGCAGAGGAGGAGGGATGCGCCGCGGTGCAGCAGTTGGAGGTCGTCTGCCGAGGGTTGGAGGCCATAGATGGAGGCGATTGGAGAAAGCAGAAGGACCATGATACCGACCTTCAGCCGGTGTTGCAGTGGGTGGAGGCGCAGCGAAAACCACCGTGGGAGGAGGTGGCCGCCCTCTCCAGAGATGTCAAGGGACTGTGGACCAAGTTCGAGGCCCTGCGCCTCTGCCGGGGCGTGCTGCAGCAGGCCTGGAAGGAGCCGGCCACGGGCGAAGAGAGGTTGCAGGTTGTGGTTCCCAAGGTCCTACAGGGGGCAGTGCTCGAGGCCATGCATGGAGCCGCAGGGTCGGGGCACTTTGGGGTTGCTAAGACACTCCGACGCCTACGCCAGGGTTTTTACTGGGGCCGGTCCCGGAGAGATGTCGAGGACTTTTACCGTCGGTGTGACCCCTGCACCGCACGGAAGGGCCCCACCGGGCGCTCACATGCTCCCCTTCAGCAGTTTCTGGTAGGCACACCTATGGAGAGGGTGGCGGTGGATGTAGTGGGGCCGCTGCCCCGCCCGGACCGTGGCAACCGCTTCGTTCTCACTGCCATCGACTACTTCTCCAAGTGGCCCGAAGCCTATGCCATCCCCGACCAGGAAGCTGAGACCGTGGCCGACGCCCTGTTGGAGGGCATGTTCAGCCGTTTTGGGGTGCCAGAGGCATTGCATAGCGACCAGGGGAGAAACTTCGAGTCCCGGGTGTTCTCCTCTATGTGTGAGCGCCTGGGCATCCATAAGACCCGCACCACTCCCCAGAGGCCGCAGAGTGATGGACTGGTGGAGCGCTTCCACCGCACCATAGGCCAACAGCTGGCCATCCTCACCTCCCAGCACCAGAGAGACTGGGATAACCACCTTCCCCTGGTTCTCATGGCTTGCCGCACCGCCGTGCATGAGTCTACATCATGCACGCCGTCCCTTCTCATGCTGGGAAGGGAGCTTCGTACCCCGGCGGAGTTAGCGTTCGGTCGTCCACCGGATGCCCCAGACTGTTCCCCTGGCCCTGAGTATGCCAGGAGACTCCAAGACCGCCTGGAGTCGGCCCACCTATTCGCCCAGGAGCAACAGCAGAGGGCAGGGGTGAGGCAGAAAAGAAATTACGACATAAAAAGCAAAGGCCGGCATTTCCAGGCGGGAGAGCTAGTTTGGGTGTTCAATCCCCAAAGGAAGAAGGGGAGATGTCCTAAACTGGACAGTCCTTGGGTGGGCCCCTGTCGAGTTCTGGAGAGGCTGGGTGAGGTGGTGTACCGGTTGCACCTACCACCTAAAGGAAGGAGGGTGGCACTGCACAGAGACAGACTGGCTCCGTACCAAGGGGGTGCCTCCCCACTGACCCAGGGGGGTCCCGTTACCCCTCGCTGCCGCCCTGCCGCCTCAAAGCCGGCGACCCCGGCGGGGCCTCGGTCTGACGCCTTTCCCCCAACTGCCAGGGATAACCGGCCCTCCCCTGTATCTGATACCCTTTGCCCCCCGTCCCCCCTTCCCCCCCCAGGTGCTGAAGACCCCGTACCCTTTACACCGGAGTCCCGGGGAGGGGGCTCTCGACGTCCCAGGGGGCCACCAGGGCACTTAAAAGACTTTGTTTGCTATCTGTAGGATGAGTTTATTAATGTTGTTCAGCGTTGTCCCTGTTGTTATGTGGGGGGGGGTTGAAGCACGTTATGTTAAAGAGAAGTTACGTTATTCTGAGGGCGGTGTTTTAGTTTTTTCTGTGATTCCTCGGGGCGAGGAACTTTGTGAAGGGGGGGTAATGTAGCGTCACAGGGTTTGGGAGGAAGGGGCGGGCCGTCTGAGAGGGGGTCCCTGGGGGTTTCCTTCCTGGCGGGAGTTTCGGGTGTGTGCTTTCCGGTTGAGCTACGCCTGTCTGTCCGCTTGTGGATTCTAATAAACCTGATACCAACGTACTTCGCTCACTACCTCGCCTGTGGTCATTACAATATTATTATTATATATTATATTATATAGATATAGAGCTCCAGGAGTCCGCAAACAGCAACAATCCCTTCCCTTCTCCTCCATGCTGTGGTTCAATCAGACAGCTCATTGGTCAATGGGCAGCAGCTCATTTGCATTAAAGTGACAGACACCAGAGACAGCGCATTCTGAAGGGACTGAAACAGAGTAGCAGTAGGTGAGATTTTTTTTTTCCAAAAGGCTATTTCCAGCAAACAGCTTCAAAAACATTTTTCTGGAACTCAAATACTATGTTTACTTACTAGATTTGCATGGGCACAGACAAAGCCCCCTGATTCGAACATACATATTTCTACCCTTTAAAATATCCTGAATCAAATTGTACAGTATCCCTCATAACGAGACCTTCTCAATGTCAAGAAAAACAGACACTCACACCTCCCTATAATCCGCCAAAGCTTCCGATACAATAATCCAAGAGAAGGACATTTTTCTTTAGACCGATACGGAACCCACTCTGGTAGAGTTGCATTGTGCAGTGACCTTCGTTCCTTCCGAGCTGAGAATATCATTGTTGTTTATCATTATCATTTGCTTTCTTCAGTTTCATAAACACAATCCGTTTTTAGGGTTTTATTTGAACCATATATACATGGTTAATCTTACCTCCTTAACATGCACTTTCACAGAAGGGGACCTAAAAAATTGCCTCAACTGTCATAATTTACTAAATGTATTTTACACAGACTGCACCTAACACATTAGTTTAACAATAAGTTTTGTTTCTTTCTTATATAAATGGTAAGGCCAACAACTGGCACGCACCTTTTGCATGTTATTTGAAACTGACAAAAGCTGTGGGCTGGTTATTTTAAATAAGTTCAGAAAAAAAACAATATGCGTGACTAAGAAAGAAAAAAAAATGATATCCTCTAATTTGTCTTTTATTCATATAGATTGCATTAACATCACCTGAATTTAGTGTTAAAGTCAAACATTTTTGAAATAACTGCATGAAAGTAGACAGCATTCCATGTCACACATTGACTATTCTTGTTCCCTTATGGTTTGACTTCCTGTTCAGCTTTCACTTCTTCTTCACTGGTTTTGGTTTTGTTGTCGGTCAGACCAAAGGGTATGAAGAGCAAGCCGCCAGTCCACACATATTCCTTCCTCGTTCGATAAGGAAATATCTGAGGGGAAAAATTCCTTTGAGACAGTGGAGTACAGAACACATTCATCACACACACACACACACACACACACACACACACACACACACACACACACACACACACACACACACACACACACACACACACACACACACACACACACAGTGTTTCTGTTCTCTCTATTTACCCATCGATTCCCCAGCTGGGGCCCCAGGAGTTCTTCACGATCCAATATGGTGCCCCTCCTTCTTCCTCCACGCCATACCCCACAGCCAGCACGGCATGGTTCACAGTGTCCGTAGTGTTGCTACACATGGAGCTGAGAGCACAGCGCAGGGAATTGGTCACCAGTTGTACTAGAACCCACCTGTACAATGTATTAGTAGTGTACTTAGATGGTTATCCATCCTACATTCGGCTACATTACAAACCACAGTGTGACTTCGAAACAAACTTTGATCACAACACACTTATAAATGAATATACATATTATATTATCCATATAACAACTTGTAAAAGTCAAATAAAGTGCCTTTTCTCTGCTTCCATCTGTCACAACTTCATTGATTGGTCACTGGATTATCTCGTGTTTAATCTAGAATGTCAGGAATTTGACCATGACCCTACCTTCTTTTAAATCGAATATACATGTGTATTGCCCCCAATGTAAAAACAGTGTGTAGTTATGAGAAGCTGCCCCCTCACCTGGTATATACTCCTTCCTTGTAGTGCATGAAATCAGAGGTGACCTCAAAGCCAAGACTGACAGGGTTGAGTCTGGCAACTGCATCAACCATCGCCTTCTCATCATACTGTAACAGACATAGAGTAATATCAATGGGTTGCAAGGAAGTCAGCTGGTCGTGGTTATGATGGTCAAACTGTTCAAATGATCAAGTTTATGTAATGACATATTGTGCACTTTAATAGAACAATGAGCAGTGCAAGTAACAAAATAATCCAGTAATAGATTAAGGTTGGTTAACACTATTATAAACTAGAGATTATACTGTAACCAAATAGTTTTTATTTCACATTCAAAAAGGACAAAACTGGTGTTTGTAACGGGGGACTTCCAATGATATCTTTGTAACCCAAAATAAATAATTTACTTGACATCAGTCATTGAGTCTATGGTTATTTCTGTTTGGAATTTTATGACTCGTGTTTGTCGACATAGCTTCGCACTCACAGAGGTTATGTTGATCACATCTCTGACGAAAGCAGCCTCCAACCCAGGCACAAATTGGCAGGGGGCATCCTATAACAGAGGCAGACCATTATTTAGCATGTATCAACAATAAGCATTTCCCTATTTTATCACCAGGTATGATATAGATTACCCATTAGAAGTAATTTTAAGAAATCAACCCTTTAGTGAATTAACAAGTGTTTCAATCCAGATGATTGATGGATGGACCAGCCTACCAGTTGCTATCGTCTTCTGGGTAGGCTAATGATCTGTGTTCATCAGGGGGGTTGATTTTTTAAATAGCTTGTAATGGCTTTTCAACAGGACACCTGGTACTGAAATAGGGGTCCATTTATACATGCATGGTTAGTCTTTTTAGCAGGAACATACTGAGCCTTTGTAGGGATAGTCTTCTTCAGTCATAATGCCCCCGTTGTATCTGATATACTCAAACGCCTGACTAGGAAGCCCCCTGTGGAAACAAAACAATAGTGTTCATTAGCTCACTGATAAGATGTTGGTCCCTATAGTTAAATGTTTTATTGTAATGGATCATTCTTGAATGGCTTCTATTTATACTCACTTACCCGTTGCATCCGTGGTTGTTGAAGGCCTGGGCACAGTCTACTAGTTGCTGCTCAGACTGAAACAAAAGCAACAGAAACAATGTGATTCAACAGATATAAAATATACCTGATAATGGATAAAACACCATGACCATTCATTTACATCAGACATTTTTAATTTCCAACAACTGTATTTAAAAGGTCAAAATATATTCAGTGAATATGTTAAATATTAGATATATTGCATTTATTGTTAACTTATTAAACAAGTATGGATAATTACTGATATTGAGACAGATTGTTAGTCATTACTCAGAACTTCCACTATTTCAAATGCATCCCTCCAGCAATTGATATTCAAAGGGCCCCTATATCTTTCCACCTCCCAACATAGGACCCCCTAGCATCTGGGCCCAATTTCGGTTTGAAGCTTGTCATGAATGCACATATTTCATTTTTAAGCTATCTACAAGTTCAAATGAACCAACTCCAGTAGGCCTCATCGAAATCAGCTGTTCGGAAATTGAAAATCCCGGCTCTATTCAGAGTTCTAGTCTATGTTTAAAATGACCTGCCCCTGTTTGACCCGCGGTGGACAAACAGGGGCCCTCTAAACTCTCTAAAGGTAACTATTGATGGGTCACTGATGGACTATATTCTTACCAGCAGTAGGAGCTTCCCTCTTGCAATGGCAGTGACAGACTCCAAGCAGCCAGTGGTGGAAAATGTCCAGCAACTGCCACAGTGGCCCTTGGGAGACAAACAAAAACAAAACATAGTCTTGTCAACGTGAAAGTGGAACTTTCTTTGTCGTATGGTACAGCTATCGCTTATTAAACTGAATGAAATATTTTCATGGTTCAAACACAACAGGTTACATGTAGCATGCAAATAGCTTGCAATATCATCCAATTTGATTGTGGTTGCTTTGGATAAATCTACATCATACATCTAGCTGGACACGCCCACTTGTGATTTCACTAAAGGGGCCATAGGCTAATCAACATCTAACCTGGGTGGTGATTTAGGGTTCATTTTAACTAAGAACTTGGTACCTGGTTCTTGACTGGCGTCACAAAGTTGCCCAACTCCCTCCAGTCTACAGAGTCAGGGTAAGGTCCACTGCTGACTACATGATTCCCTTTGGTCGCGGAGCAGTTCTACATACACAAACAACCATGGGATTATTGTCTTGCCTATTATAATAGTTGGAAAGAAATTTGAACATATATCAACATATTTCAGTAGCAACTGTAAATGTACAAAAAATATACTTTACCTGAGGCTCGGTCAAAAGATATGACTTCTTAAATTCTCCAAATGTCATGTCTGTGAACTGACTGAGCCCCACTATGGAATAATTGGAATGATATACACACTTGAGATTAGCATATAGGCATCATCATGGACTTTCATACAAACAGGATTCACTGAGTGCTTTACAACAGTAATTAAGATGATATTAAACAACACAGCCACATACAAACAAAATGCAGACCTACAAAAGCGTATACAACATAGGCCTATATAAGTACATATAAGAGGAGCCCAACCCCTAAGAGCGCATTGATGATATGATGGAAAGGGGAAGAACAGCCAGTTGCTTCAAACAAAGAGAGAGTGCGTATGTTGTGTAACAATAAAACAATCTGACTTTAATCCGCCTACTTTGGAAGGAATGGTCCCCGGCATTGTGATGATCGATCGTCCTCTTGTTCTCGGTGAATATCCGCAGCCGATAGCTGTATTCTGTCAAGTCATAGTCCTTACTGTGCTGTTGATCCAACCCAATAAGCGGAGAACAATGTCATGATTATATTACCCGCTGACACTATTCAGTTTTGCTTACTCATGTTGCACATACCTGTGACATCCATGTTTTGAAATGATACTCATCTGTTGAGGACATAATACATGGGTTATTATTACACCAGATAGGCCTACTATATTTTCCACTTAACAAGACTGACGCGGTATTGTCTGCAGGGCGAAAACATTCAGCGCAAAACAAAATAGAATAGATACAAAAGTTATGAGCAACCAGGAAATTCCAGATATCGGGCAATTAAATTCAGTTAGGCCTATTCACATTTAGTACACAGACCTTCCAGTGGAACCAATGGTGTTAATTGCACTGCATATATAAGTGCAGTGAAAACCCCGACAGCGGCAGTGAAGCGGGACATGTTGTAGTCTTGCACTCTCTGTTGTTGTGCGCTGCACTTCCTTTAAAGACACAGCCTGCTCAGCTATGGTTACTTTTGGAGCCTCCCCAAACCATTCTGATCAAGTCAGCTGCCGGGTTGGCAAACGGGGCTACTTTCCGGGGTTTATGCAAACTGAGTGTGTTTTCAAACACTGCCTTTTATGGGCTGTATTGCCACTTCCAGAAAATAAAAAAACTGTTGACTGGATTGGTTATAATCTAAAAATCACGGATCCGTTATTTTAACTACGGAACTACGGTAAACAGCTTGTAGCGCAACTATTGTAAGTTAAAGGTATAGACACACAGCCCCCGCATTGACTGTATGCAAGAGCCGTGAAAGTCCATGCATAAACCAACTATAAACAAACTAAATATTAAACTCTTCATATTTAATGTAGGCTACTCGAGTTTTCGTGTGCGCGTTGCGCACTCTCAACCTCTATTTTTAAAGGTCCCATGACATGCTATTTTATGTATTCTTTAATATAGGTATTAGTGGGCAACTAACACAATATTCAAAGACGTTGCCGAAATTCAGCCGTGGTGCAGACAGAGTTACAGCCACTCCGAGCCAGTCGCACATTGAGCTTCCCCCAAATGCGCTGTTTTGGCGTCTGTAGCTATAATGCAAATGAGGAGGAGGGGGGCGGGTCAAGGAGGAGGGTGGGGGTGTGGCCCTGAGCAGCCACGGTACCATGCGCTCTGTTTACAGTGGATGTATCGCATTGGCGAGGCGCACACAGCCTTTAGCCGTGTACTGTAAATATTCTAGAACACACTGGAGTCCTGGAGCTCTATATCTAAGTATTATCATATAGCCTACATAGATATCTATATCATATAATATATATTATCACGGCCAAAAGCTGTGTGAGCCGATATTATGAATCTCAAATGACCGCGTTGGGTTCTCCGACGTTCCTGGTTCTTCCACCTCCACATCAATGTGAAGTAGACTGAACCGCGACAAGGAGGAGAAAGGGATTGTTGCCGGGCAGCGCTTAGGCACCTCCGCCTCCGGCGGTGGTCCCTCAGCGGGACTCAAGTGGGAGACATTCGCCGCCAACAATCCCTTTCTCCTCAATGTCGTTGTTCATGTTCTTGATGGAGTCAAGTTCCTTCCCCCCAATTCATTCTCAACCTTGGCTGAGATAACCCCCACTATGAGTCTCGTTGTAGAAATACCAGAGACGAGAGTCCGACGTGTTATGCGCCATAACACCAAAAGCAGAACTGTTATCCAAATAACAAGGAAGTGTACAACACTTGCGTTACAGTCCTGGAGCTCTATATCTAAATAATATCATATAATACCTTGATATTTATATCATATAATACATATTATCACGGCCAAAAGCTGTGTGCGCCTCCAGACGATGAAACACAAACGACTTTGTCGGCTTCTGCGAGGTCTCTGGTTCTTCCACTTTCACTACTTTCTCTGAAGTAGACTGAACCGCGCGCTGCCTGCTGCCGGCTGCCCGCTGCCCGCTGCCGGGCGATGGTGCCTCGCGGCAACTGGCGGCTTGTCGCAGTTCATGTACTTCAGCGAGTCAAAGCCAAAGTTCCTTTCCCACAAATCCTTCTCAACCAGGGCTCGGATAACCCCCACTCAGTCTCGTTGTGGAAATACAAGACACGTCAAAGAACCGACAAGAAACACTTGCGTTACAGTGTGTGTATTCACACACACACATGTGGCGCTCGCACAGTCGTGTCTCATTGGCGGGCCAACGTCTCTGGGCGGGCCAGGCAGAGTAAGGGGAGGAGCTTAGATGCTTTATGACGACATGAATAAAGACATTTCAAATCAGCGCGCTTTAGCCTTCGTTTTTTTTTGCTCGCTTTACACCAAACGCAAGTTTTAGCCACTGGGGGACCATAGGCAGGCTAGGGGAACTCATATTTATGTTAGAAAACCTCATAAAGTGAGATTTTCATGCCATGGGACCTTTAATTACTGTAACGGGGTAATTGTTCAATGGAAAGTGTAGTATACTATGCATGCAAATCAATTATTAAATAGCTTTTACTGTTAAAATGCAAGGCAACTACCTAGTTGAATTGGTTAGTTGAAAATAAAAATCATCTGAAGAATAGTGTGTGAAACAGGTTCCAGCCTTATCCCAGTTATGAACCAGTTGGTTTCACACCGGCCAGAGTCAGCCATGGAGCCGGCGAGAGCAACGTCATGACGTCACTGCAAACGTCTCCGCTTTCCCAGCAACCCTAGCGCCTTGCCAAAACTGTACAATCAGAAGAAGAACCCTTGCGCCAGTTTCAAACACAACAACAACTATTTCGTCTTCACGTCAATCCGTGTATGGTTCGTTCTTTGAATATTCCAATTTAAAACAAAATCAGAAAAAACAATTAACAGAGACGTTTTTTGGTTTTTCTGATTTGGTTTTGAAGCCGAAAAAAGGGCGAAAGGAATATACAAATAAACTGTATTTTTCAGTTTTTTAAAACAAAACGGGAAAAACTGAATAATCCAGTTGCTTGTTTTGTTTGCGTTATATTTAGATAAAACCCCAATGAATGCCGGGAAAAGGGCACGCGGATTAAAAAAGAATACATATAAAGACGTTTCAAACATTCCATCGAGTCTCTCGCATTCTACAATGGCCAGCTTTATTGTTTTCCGTGGGAGCCGGCAACTTATGCTGCGTTTTAATATCCATCCGTCTCGGAGGTCCGAGGACGTTGCCTAGCGACACGCACAAACACGCCCCTTTTCCTCGGACGGCGAACTCGCCATCTCGGTTGAACTCAGTGGTGACCGAGCAAAATTCCGAGAAAGAATTCAAGATGGCTGCGCCCATTGTGACTTGAAGTATGAACTGTTTTCATTGTGCTTGGACCACTTTGGTGGTTTAAATGGCAATTTCAATCACTTGTATTACTGCAATACCTCCTGCGTCCGTATCTCTGCCTATGTACACAAATATATTGTATTTGTGTACAGCACTTTGGTCAACTACTGTTGTTTTAAATGTGCTATATAAATAAACTTGACTTGACTATGGCCTATAGCCTACTTATTTTGGAGCGCCTGGTCCTCTGCCAATGCTACCGCGACAACACCTTTTCAGGGTGGCGTCCATGTTTTCCTCCAACGACCGAGCGAAATAATAAAACGCTTGAAGTGTGGGCGTGGCGTCAGATCCGAGATCCGAGTCGGTTCGCAGAGAATACTCGAACGCAGCATTATGCCGCGTTTCCACTGCAGGGTGCGGAACGGTTCGGTTCGCAAAGGTGCGGTAGGGAGGGGGCGGTATAGCCCAGCTCAGTTCCGAGGTCGCGTTTCCACCGCCGACAGTAGGCCTACCCTTTAAGGTAGGCCGGATGTTGATCGCCGCGGCAGCTACGTAAACATCGTAAACAACATCGTCTTCCTCCCCAAGAATGCAGACGAACGTCTCCACCTCCTTGTTCGCCCAAGCAAGCGTTTTACACGACATGTTAATTGTACAGAATAATACCTCGAGGCTACTGTTTGTTTGTTTTTATCCCCGCGTCGCCCGGAAGTGATGATTCTGTCGACCAATCAACAGAGGGGGTGTGTAGCTAGAATTTCCCGGGACCCTTTCAGGCGTCTCGTCTCGTTTTCAGTACCCCAACGGAGGAGTACTGAAAACGAGGCCAAAACGGGTACAGCTAAGTCCGGGTCACGCCCACTTTTGGCGGTGGAAACGCAACCCGTACCGCACCTTTAAGAACCGATCCGTTCCGCACCCTCCAGTGGAAACGCGGCATTAGTCGGCGAGTGGACGATCTGAAACTAAGTCGGAAACTAGATTTCTTCTTCGAAGGTTGTGCTCCACACAGAACCTCCTCACCGTCATAACGGAGCACATCGGGGCACCAGATTGCTTTAGAACGGTACTGAACGCGTCGTGTGTCTTTCCAGTGTCAAATAGTTCACGAATGAAATCACCATAAGGTGATAAAGTGCGGCCATAACTAAGGCTAAATGTAATTAGACAATCTATTGTTGGTTTAGGTGGTTGGCTCTTTTTTCTTTGCTGCGTTCTGCCTTCTGGTGTAGCCTATAACTATAAATGTATCTATTTTTGTTTTTGTTTTTCTGTTTCGGGTTTAAAAAACCAACACACAAAACACACATACAATGCTGTTTATTGGTTTATTCCTTTTGCCCTTTTTCCGATTCAAAACCAAATCAGAAAACCAAAAAACGACTCTGTTAATTGTTTTTACTTATTTTGTTTTAAATCGGAATATTCAAACAACGAACCATACACGGATTCAATCCCATTGTTTACTTTTTTTTTTAAATGCCGGTCTTCGTTGGTCTTCCTGTTTATGAAGGTAAGGATAACCCCGCCCCCTGCCCCCCGCGTAAAAGCAGTTCTCGTCCTAGCCCAGCTCAATCCTGGGGCTGGAGTTGAACCGGTTTTTAGAGGCCGGAGCCGGTTCTCTGGCGGTGTGAAACCAAAACACTGGCCCTAGCTCCGAACTAGCCCGGAACGGGAACGGGCTCCGATTTTGCGGCGGTGTGAAAGGCCCAAGAGAGCAGATGTTCTCGTGTGGTAACATCGCCCTCTGCTGTCCACATCCGCTCAATACACACACAGGGACGCAAGATCACACGTGACTTCCTTTTCACCAACTTGACATCTGACAGTATACACACACGCACGCACACACTTACGCACACACACTCACTCGCGCACTCACAGTAAGGTGAATTGAACGAATACTTTTTTCGTTTTGAAGTATGAATCTAAATCAGTCAAATCAGACTCATCCCTTTAATTAAAATGAGGGAGGTCATTTAAGATCAAACACAGAGCTGAAATAGCCTCTCACTGTTACCAATGCAACCAGTGGGCGCCGAACCTGCGTTGTAATTAGCTCGTTAATTGGTTGCATCGGGTGCGTTTCACTTAAGAGTGAACCAGACAGTACGTTCGTATCCTCCACAGTTTGGCAGTGTAGCGTCTCCCAAAAGCGGTATGTTGTCGTGTTCCCAGAAATCAGAACGTTTGTGTACTGTTTTGTTGAGATCTGTTGTGACTTATTTGACATCTCTTCCTGTTTCACAGGTTAAAGACTTTTTGAAGTAAAGAGGAGCATCTCATGTGAACCTGATGTGAGTAGAGTTGTGTAGCAAAGCACAACTGACGTGACTTGTATGTTGAATATAAATCACTGATAATGTGTGAAGGAAATCGGGGATTGTGGTGGTTTAACTCATTTGAAATTGAAATAATGATTCTACCTGAAAGTAACATTTTAGAGACTATACATTCAAACTTGTCAAAGTAAAAGGTAAATCACTCTTGACTAATGACAGTCAAATAATTAGTATAACTTGTATTAAAAAGCTGGATTAGTTAATTATCTTAATCCTTATTTAAAAGTTGGATGATCCCAAAAGACCTGAATTGTTATTGTCATTCATTTATCTGATTTAATGGAGATGGAAGATGTTGAACTGTGGGACAGTGCCCAAGTTTGGGGACCATGAGTAAAATGTTCCTTCCTTTAAAGGTCTATCATGGATATTCAACTGCAGTTCTGTGAGTATCCCAACTTAACCATGAAGATGAACTGCAAACTGTAAGTCATAAGTTTCTCATTACTCTTGGGCACATTGGTGTGTTTTTCCTTCCTGGTGAGTTAACCCGTTACCTGAAGGTTGATCTGAGTAGGAAGGATGTTTTATTGATTCATGGGTTACTTAGGTGTTTGGTTTATGTTTTTAATGATTTGTTAAAATAGTTACAGGTTCCAAGTTATTGTTGTAAGCTGGAGTAATGGGTTGAGTTCTGATATCTTCAGTCTTCTTTCCAGCTATTCTCCTGAGCTCTGCATCTTCATCACAGGAGTGTTGGTTTACTTATAAGGGTGTGGTCTGAGTGAGCAGAGGTGCATACTGGGATACAGAGCTGTCTCAAGTCTACTGGTCTGTAGACACGCCCCCTCAGGGGAAACCGAGTGTTTGAGAAACTGTCGTGACGTCAGTTACATGGACTGGAATGTTCTTTAAGATGGTGACAGGGATTCAGAAGGAGAAACACCAGGGGGAGATGAGGGGGCTCCTCATCTCAACAACTAAAACGCAACTTCAGTCTGACACAGAGAACCATGGAACACATTCAACAGTCCCCTCCAGGCATCGTGACTCCTCAGGAACAGTTTCATTTCCAAGAAGATGGATCCCGCTCCTCAAGAGCCACCCCCCTCCACTGGGTGGTCTTCTGAACAGCTGACTAAAGCTGCAACATTTGCATCTGTGAAGGCCCCTCATTCAGGAAACCACTGGACTACAAAGACATTACTTCAGAGACGTTGAATAAACCTTGGACACATTTTGGAGACATAATTTACGTCTCTGGAGACATTGGTTGTTCTGTTCTGGGTGCCCTGGCAGGAGAGCTGGGGTTGGATGATGGAATGTTATTTGGCATGAGGTTTTTACCCTGCATGATTGTTTGGTTTTTTTATGGCTCAGTGGTGTGTGTGTTTGGGTTTGACATGAGATGGATGATTTTTGAGCATAGGGTTCTGCTGTGTGTGTCTCCCACACACACCTGGCATGGGGTTCTACGTGTGTTTGGTTCCACCTGGCATGGGGTTCTACGTGTGTGTGTCCGGCTTGCTTTGACAGTGATAATGTTCATACGGGGGTCTGTGTGATTGGCTTGGGATATTGGAATGGTCAAATAAATCATACCTGATGGACGGGCACACGTTTACTTAAGGGCCTCAGTAGACATGAAGAGCCCTGAGCGACGCTCCGGAGCGATATCCAACACACTGGGCAGGAAGGAGAGTATCCAAATCAAGTGTAAAAGGATGCAAGCGGCGTGTTCAGATCAGTGACTTCAAACTAGGACTAAACAAATCAGGATCAATGGAGGATGGACACCTAAAGGCATTCCACGAGGAGAGTCTGAAGTTTGAAAGGGACCTAAATGGGTATTCAAGATGACCTTCAGACCTGTAATGAGACGGCTCTTCCTACCTGGCTGGATTGATGGAGAGCCCTGTGGATCTTGTCTTGCTCTCAGTTGCACGTCTTCTCAGGCTGTACTGTATTTGTTTCGGACAGGACTAGCTGAACGATTGGTTCCCTTAATCAGAACCAATCTGGGAACTCCAACTAGTGCGCTCTTTGAGCTGAAGCTGTGCTCTTCAGCTGAGGAGGTAAGGAAGCCTTCACTGGGGCTTCAAGGTGTAAAGAGGATAATGTTTTAAAGTGTTCCATGGTACTCTGATGAAGAACGTTGTTGTGTTCCACTGGCTGAGAGGAAGAACCCTCACATCTTCCTCTTGGCCTTTCTCCTCCGAGAATCCTGGCGCCATCTAGAAGGATATTCCAGCTCATGTAACTGATGTCACGAGAGATGCTCAAACACTTGGTTTCTCCTGAGGGGCGTGTCTATAGAACTGTAGACTTCAGACAGCACTGTATCCCAGCATGCATCTCTGCTCACTCAGACCACACCCCCATGAATAGGATGCAACACTCTAGGGATGGTGAAGTAGAGTTTTATAAGTAACGAGGGAGCAGACAAATGATTAGAACACAATGGCATGTCAAGTCTGTAAATCTTTAAACCATGAAGATGGTTGGATAGTTCGGAATTGGGCTTCTTTTTATTATGGGCAGTCCTTTCACTCGGATGCCCACATCTCACTGGACCTGCACATGTGTTGGCTGGCTGGCATGATTTGCTGTTGGTGATGAGGCGGTCAGGGTGACGTTGCAGGGCTATGGTCGGCTCTCTGTGAGCTCAAAGTTTAGATTTGCTCTGTATGGTTGTACCCTGAATAATCTAGATAATTGTAAAATGTAGACACGGTTTTGTATTGAATGATTCCAGGATTTTAGGTTTAAAGTTGTTGGACATACATGGTAGTTTGGTTCTTCGTACGGTTTTGAGTGATACAACTTGTACACACTGGGTGCATAATAATGTAAATGTAATGTGATGACCAACAGCAACAAACAGATCTCCTCAAGGTAAGTCTGTTGGCTGTGTTTTAATGAAGACCATCGCTGGACTTCAGGATCTTCCTCCGTTCAGCTCAAGGTGAGGCGCTGGTTCTGTTTTTTCTTTGGTTGGTTCCGGCCGGAATGTTCGGATTCCAGTCGGACAGTTTGTGCTTCCCGCCGTGGAAGGTTCTGAGTGCGGTCACTTGATTTAGTCCCAATGGTTAGCATAGAATGTAGTCTTGACAACCATAAGAAACCACCTGGCAGTTAGTTGGACGGTAGTCCCCTGAGGGAATCTGGCGGAACGTTCTGGATTGCATTTGCGTAACCTCGAGCCGCTGCCAAAGTTTGATATTAAATACATACTGACGCGTACGTCGTAAAATATGTTGATCATTTCCGATGGTTGCACCGTACTTTTAACCACGTTGACGTGACGGGACTCTCGCTGCGTACAAAACGGTGTTCTATTTGCGGGCCCATTTTTTACATCATTGAAGGCTGAAAATCATTTCAAGGTGGAAGACAATTTGACATTTCTTCAACGGAACCCAGCACCTGAAAATGGTATAGATAATGGGAGTATATTTGATTTAATATCGATACTGCTTAGTGTTCTTTGTTACTTCAGCTTTTGTACGTTCTAAATATCTGCTGTCATTAATTGCCACTGAAGTTAAACCCTACCCAATGGAATGACGTTAAATAACGACTTTGGTGCAGAGTTACCAACTGGATAATATCAAAGCTAAAATAATGGCCGTCCTTCCCACATGTTACAGTAGAAGATACTCTAGAACTGTACATGGTTAAAAAGGTAACATGTAGTTTGTCCCAAGGTGTCTGCCTCCTCACCCAGAGCCAGACCGCCACCTCCTGTCAGAAGTCCTCCAGAACAGGTCGGTGCTCTGGTGTGTGAGTAGAGTCTTCTCAGGTCAGTTTCAATGCATGGCCTGAACCACTTCTTTAAACTTGTGGACTGCTCTGTCTTCATTCCCAAAAACGGGATGCTCATGTCTGGTCTCAAGCCTTTTCTAGCCTTGAGTTATAAAATAATAGTTCATTTAATTGTGTACCTCTGTTTCGGATGAGTCAATTAAGTTTATTGTTGGGCAAATGCTGATGTAAACCTGCTGCTGTAGCTGAAAGGTGAAGCTGAGAGGCTGGGGACCGGAGGCTTGTGGTGCCAGGATGGACCGGAGACTGAGGCTGGAGACCAGGGGCCTGCAGCACCGGACCAGAGGGTAACCATCACCAAGCTCATCTGAAACACTAAAATCCATGGTAGTTTAGGTCTGGTTTTGATCATCTTATGACTTTAAATCTGTGCCAAGCTGTGATTTGAGTTGATTCATACGGGGGTTATGCAAGAGTCATGAGACATTATTGTTACTAGTGCTGCTACCACCGTAGTGGATGAATTGCTGAAAGCGACAATCTCAGACGTTGTCTTATTTAATTGTTTAAATATGTTTAAATTTGTCTTCCATTTTACAAGTGAACCTCAGATGCAGGAGTGCCCAGGTGATTTACTGCTGAGACCAACTGTGTTTGTAACCAGACCAGGAATCCATGGCTGAAGAGGCTGATGGAGTCGTGCTGAAGGCCCTGCCTGGTGGAGGAGCTGGTGGAGGCCCTGCCTGGTGAAGGACGTCTGTCGTGGGGTAGTTGGTGCTTGACTCGGAGGTGATCATCACACTCACTGCCACTTCTCGTAGAATACTGCTACCACAAACTACCAGCGTTTGTACCGTGTATATACCAAACTACAACATCTGTTTTTCCACATGTTGAAGCAAGACTTCCGCTGTTTGTTCCAGACCAGGACTCTGTCTGAGGAGAGCTGATTTAGGAGCTGAGACGCTGGAGGAGGACTAGGAATCGACCAACAGGATTCCTCATAAGTTTGCATTTACTAACATGGTTGACTTATGCCGCGTTTCCACTGCAGGGTGCGGAACGGATCGGATCGCAAAGGTGCGGTAGGGAGGGGGTGGTATAGCCCAGCTCAGTTCCGAGGTCGCGTTTCCACTGCCGACAGTACCCTTTGTGGTAGGCCGGATGTCGATCGCCGCGGCAGCTACGTAAACAACGTCGTCCTCCCCAAGAATGCAGACGAACGTCTCCACCTCCTTGTTCGCCCAAGCAAGCGTTTTACGCGACATGTTAATTGTAAAGAATAATACCTCGAAGCTACTGTTTGTTTGTTTTTATCCCCGTGTCACCCGGAAGTGATGATTCTGTCGACCAATCAACGGAGGGGGGTGTGTAGCTAGAATTTCCCGGGACCCTTTCAGGCTTCTCGTCTCGTTTTCAGTACCCCAAAACGGGTACGGCCAAGTCCGGGTCACGCCCACTTTTGGCGGTGGAAACGCGACCCGATCCTCACCGCTCCGATCCGTTCCGCACCCTGCAGTGGAAACGCGCCATTAAAGGGCAAAATACAGCTGTTACTTTGACATGCGTTAACCAACTACCGCTGTGTTTTCCTACTAGAACGTGTTTCGGGAGCGGATGCGAGCCGGTAGGGGAGCCGTGAATCTGGAGGATTACCATCACACTACTAACATGGATTGTAAGTTTGTATTAACCTAACCACAAAGTGGAAATAAAGGGCTTAAAAATAAGACAAACTACATGGTTGTTACCAGACTTTAGGGCCAGACTCGCACTGTTTGTTCCAGACCAGGACTCTGGCTGAGGAGAGCTGATGGAGGAGCCAAGACTCTGGAGGACGACATCACTCTACCAACCAGGATCCTCGTAAGTTTGCATAAAATAAACGGAGTGGACTTGTTGTAACACAGGATTAGTTTGTCCAGTACAAGTTACGGCATACTACTGTGGTTGGTTACCAGACAAACTACAGCTGCTACTTTGTTACGCGCCATAAGAGCCCAACTACTCCTGTGTTTGTGACCTTACATTAGAGCCCAACTAATACTGTGTTTGTTACCTGATATTAGAGACGAACTACTCCTGTGTTTGTTACCTTTCATTAGGGACAAATTACTACAGTGTTTGTTACCTTACATTGGAGACAAATAATTTTTGTAACCAGACCAGGAATCTGGAGGACTGATGGGGAAGCCGTACATCTGGAAGGCAAATCCTGAGGACAACCAGGACTCTACCATCAAGGATTCCTCCCAAGTTTGCATTATCTGGACATAGTGGACTAGGTAGGGGGCTGGGGGTTCAACTCTCAAACCAATGGTGCCGGGTTCTAGTCCTCAGAATACAGTGATGCGTCCTTGAGCAAGGTGCCCTAAAGCCTGCCTGACTTATCTTTGGTTCAGATAATGTTGCATCTTTTGAATAATGAACCTAATCAATGTCCTTGTTTGCTCCGGGCAGACACACCTGAGCTGAACCTCACCTGATCCAGTTTGGTCGGGGGTAGACACACCTGAGCTGAACCCGCCCTGATCCTGACATCCTGCTGGTCCCGTCTCCTCAGTTCATCTGCGCCGCGTCCTCCAGAAGACCTGCTGAGCTCAGTGGTCTGAGGCTGAGGGATCAATGACCTCCAGTGGGAGTGATCTTCTTGACCCCACATTTAACCGTGTGCTTCCACACGCCTTTCTCTCACGTCTGTCACTAACATCACTACTTCACTACTCTCTACTGCTTCCTCTTCTTCCTTCTCTGTGGTTCGAACCTTTACACTGAAGGCGCGTCTTCCTGCCCTCAGAGGGTTCAGCGTTAGGGTTGAGAGTCAGGGTTTAGAGTCAGGGACAGAGCTGGTCAGGGAGGACTTCTTTTACACAAAGAACTTGCTTTCGGAATGGTGGTGACATTTTGAAAATATTAATTTGGGAAAATGTTTTCCTCTGCTTGCCTTTACAAAATTGTATTAAACTTTTGTCAAGTGTTTGTTTATATTAAAATCCCACATTGACTTCTACATGTTTGGTGCGGTTCATTTAATTGTCCTTTAACTTGGTTAATGTCAAGCTAAACTCATGCAATACATATAATATACATTGTTATTCAGCAATGTTCACATAATCCATTTTGTAAAAATATGAAACCTCCATATTACTACTAAATTCAAGCCTATTCATGCATTTAACAATGTACATACTGCCCCATAGGCCATTCTCTGCTACTACAAAACGTTCAATCCACCAACCCGTCTCACATCAATGTACTATAGCTACGTTGGTTCAAACGGAAAATGTAGTTTGGTGTGAGACTGTCGTCCAGAAGAGGGAGCTGTCATACACCTTAATTATACAGGAATGTCTGTGTATTTAAATTTTTAAATGGTCATGTGCTGGTCTAGTTTGTCTGCAAATAACTCTGCCTCCAGCAACAGGATTGGTCGAAACGTATGAAGTGAAAGTTATAAAAGCCCAGTTCCCTAGATCTGAGGTCAGCTGCGGTCAGATTTTCGATCATGAATGTATCGAGTGAACCACGTCTGAGCTAAATATTAACCACCTGGAACGTGGTGCGTTTCCTGGAGCTCGGAGGACGGCAGGACGCGTGTTTACCTGGTCGATTAGGCCCTGAACCAGACCCTGAACCCAGACATCCTAATCACAGGCCCTGTGTTTAATTAGCCCCGAATACAATTCTTGGGTTAAAAAAATAAATAAAAGTAAAAATATTTAATTATTTATAAGTAGCCTAGTCTAGATAGTCCTTCTGCCAAGAGAATAAACAGTTTAAAAACACAACCAGTTTACAGTGATGCCAGTAACGCGTTACCGGCCTCAGACCACTTTTTTCAGTACCATAGTAATCTAACGCGTTACTATTTCCAAACCAGTAATCAGATTAAAGTTAGGCCTACTCATCAAAGTCACTGTGCGTTACTATTTTTTTACCGGATCACCGATTGGCGTTCAGAGCGATGGAGTGGTGTGTGTCTGTCTGTCTGCCTGTTAGTGTGAGAACGTGTGAGTGTGAAGCGTAAATCTCCAAAGACTTCAATCTATCAGAGGCGAGTGTCTACCTTGACTCTCCAGAGTCCGCGCAACCAGTTTTTATTAGCAGCGGAATTAGTCGCGCGGTGCTGCGTGCGTGTGTTTCTGTGTGTTTTGCGCTGGAGCGACGGCAGCAGAGAGAGCGCGTGGGAGCCTCTACGTTGTCGCCAGAGAACTAAACCCACGGGGAGGTCCGAGCAGCTTGAGCGCTAGAACGTGCTGTTTACGTCACGCACGTGGAGATGCGTCCAGTGATCACCCCGTAAAGCGCGCAGTGATATTTTGTCTACGCGTTAAAAGTTGGCGGAAGCGGTTGAAAGCCGTGTGTCAGTGTGTGCACCCAGGGCCGTAGCACCAAATTCTGGGCCCTGTATAAAAGAGGTACTGATGGGGCCCCCCCCAAATTCCCCCTACCAGCCCCCTGCGCATAATTGTTTGGGGGGGGTGGAAGAACAATTGTTGAGGTGGCAGGGGGTGTTGTCGCAGCTATATGTAACTAATAAAGTAACTTGTAATCTAACTTAGTTACTTTTAAAGTAAAGTAACTCATTTACTATTTTAAGGAGTAACTAGTAATCAGTAATCAGATTACTTTTTCAAGGTAACTGTGGCAACACTGCCTGTTTACCACCTCAAGTGAATTAATCTATCCTATCCCCAGTCAGATGCGTGTGTGTAAAGTTTGTCTCACTTGTATTAATTTTACTTTGAAATAACTTGAATGGAACTTTAGACATTTGGGGATAAGCAGCAAAGCAGTCAGGTAGCTATTTTAAGCTATAATAAACTGCGTATTTTGTTTATTTTAGGTGAAGCATTATGAAAAAATGTTCATGCAAAATAAAGCATAGAAATAATTTTGGCATTTTCATTTTCCATCTGGGCTAAGCCCCGGATGTTTATGAAACCTAGAAACACCCCTGCTATCAACGCATGTGTCTAGTTTTAATGTGATGTATTTTGTGTATGTCCAGTCAGACTTGTTGTCTCCCTTGTTCTGTGTGGTCTTGTAGGCTATACTGTGTGAGCCTAATCACCTAAATGAATTCCCGACAATTTGTGTAGTTTGGTATTAATGAAGACTTGACTAGGCTATCTATCTATCTGCGAAGTGAATAGTGGGGAGTAGCCCCCGAGACCGAAGGTTTATTTGTTATAGCGGACATTTTGCGATGAAACAATATTGAGTTTGAGCTGTCAATCATGGGATATTGCCCAATATCCCGAGATAGCGAACCAATCAAATTGCGCCATCTTAGGAGGTTCACGTGTAGCATATACTAACTTTATATAATATCTATGTATTTATCTATGTATCTGTATAATCTGCTGAACACTCTCTTACTAGTCTCTACTCTCAAGGGTCTCAATGCGGCTTTGGTCCGTGTCTCCCCAACGTGACGTCATGCAATGCATTCTGGGGGAAATGAGAATCAATAGCTAACCGCTAAAATTACTTTACATTCCGTTTTGTGATACCTACATAGTTTGTGATAACAACATTACATACAATAAATAACAGTTTAAATCTTTATTACCAACAAGCAAATTGCACAAATTCGTTGGAAAATAAACCCTGCAACACGGCCTTCAACTACTTTAACGGCACAGACAATCCAAAACCCAAGTGGAATCTGTAATGTCTGTAGCTAACTACTAACAGGCATATGTCTATTTGGACACGACTACACGTGAGTTCTCAGTGTTCGGTTTATTCAAGAACTGCCACACAGAACAACGCAATACCTTAATGTGTATCCCTTCTTCTTCTTTGCACAGAACATGCCCTAGGCAATGACACTGACCCTCAGTGGTCACTTCCTGTCATTACAGAATCTAAATGGAAAAAGTGTGTAGGCCTCGTTGAAAACGTGAGAAGCTTTTACTTCTTCGCCACCTACAGAGTTTGTTATGTACGATCATTCAAAGACCCCATGTGATTTTTCATAGACATTTGTCCGATGGAACCAGGAGCCTCGGAGGCGGGACTTATTCTTCAGAGGTCTATTGAGATTAAACATCTCTTCAAATGTCCTGGCCAAGACAGGCAGTAGTAGCCTACAGTCACTCATAGCATAGCCTACACACAAAAAATAAGAAAGATAAAACAACTAAAACAGTCCAACAGACATTTTGGGAGGCTCAAGGAGGAGGATAATATTAAGTTTGAGCAACAGAGTGCTCAAACAAAGTGCAAAGACATTTCGGGAAGGCTCAAGGAGGAGGGTAAAGTGTAGTCTTGTGGTGGACTCTATAGACATAATTCACCATAGCCTACTGTGTTATTCACATGTTATCGTTGTATTATAGGGACACTGTCTCTTTAAGATCACATCACTTGTGTGTTGATATGCCGGTCATCGCGATGTTTGAATTTAACGTTTTTTATGTGACAAAATGAACGACCTGCCGTTGCTTGTTGAGGTGAGAAATTGTCTCTTCCCTTATTTTATCGCAATTTATAAAGTCTATAGACAGAACGTCTTACCTGGGAGCCAGCGGAGCCTCTATGTTTAAAAACATAACGTCTTAGGGGCCGTGTCCACCAAAAGTATCAACAGAACACAAACTGAAACAAACTGAAACATGTCGGACGAAAGTTTAATAACAGCTGTGAGTGAGTGTCCGGTCCTGTACGACCTCACGTTAAAGGTGGTATTCCCCGTACTGCCTCCTGCCACGATTAATGCTGTGGACCCACACTCTCCTCCTGGCAACCACGACAGGCGCAGGGGGATCGTCCGCAACCTCCGCTGCTACGGCAAGAAGCGCTATTAATCTTGCATTCATTTTCTAATAAAATTGTAGAAGCAACCAGAGAGGACGTTCAGGTGTCAGATGCCAGATGATGGAGCCAACAGATAGAAGCTGTATATCTATGAAACAAGCGATGATGCGTATTAATGACGTAAACGAAAAACTCTCCGTGCGCCTTTTTTGAGCGGCGCGCACAAACGCGTTGAAAGCAGTGCACAGGGCGCTCCGCCTTTTAAAAAGGCTTTTGGTGGACACGGCCCCTTACCTGGGCGAGTGTCGCTTCAGTGTGTGCGCGTGCGTGTGTTCTTACCTGCGCGTGTGCCGGAGCCGTTAAACATCTTACCTGTGCGTGTGGGTGCGCGCGCGTGTATGCGTCACTGCCTTTGTGTTGACGTGCGGTGTGTGCGCATGCTTGTGTGTGTAGTGTGTGTGCATGTATATGCGTTTCCTGTTTGTGCGCATGTTCCTGCTTGTGGCGTATATATGCCTTCGCGCTTGGCACATGCACACTTGAGTAACTTTAGCACCAGGTGCGAAAGGCCTGCTATTATAAGATATATGCAATGCTGTAGCAAGCGAGGATGCACCCACACAAGCATTTTAATGTGGAACTAACGTCTCCTTGAATTATCCATTCAACATCGTAACGCTATTCAATTCTATACTGTTTAATCTTACATGGCTAATTCTCTTGGTTTGCAGATGAAAGTCAACCTGCCACGTCAGGCGTCATCCCTGACCTTTCGCAGAGGATTCAGTGCCCTTTTGCTGGGTTTCATTTGGCTGCTAAATACTTTAAAGACACTTTCCCCTGAGAAAGAATAGATTTATTAAGAAGAGGTAATCAGGAAAGAATACAGTTTTATACAAAACTGGAAATACTTGTCAAGCTGCTGAAATAGATTGAACGATGAATCTCATACCGTTGGGTATTGCTCAATGCAAACATTTGGCGTGTCTGTTCATAGATTATAGATTCTGTGAATGGGTGTAGAGCACAGTACACAAATTGTTCTAGATATACTTTTCATTTATATACGTGGAAGTGGTACATGCCCGCCACCTAAGCCATAAGTGAGTTTCTTCTATACAAAGCTTGTAAAAATACATATAAATGTTTCAAGAATAAGCACAATATTACTACTGCAAAGTCCTGCTAAACATTTCGAAATAGACAGGATTCTGTATGTGTTACACTCATAAGTATTAAACATTTGTGTTATAGTTGTCATACACAGAAAAGCTAGTACAGAGTTGAAAGACCATTAGTGGAACACTCATTTCAAGAGAGTTGCTTGTAACACGTCACAAGTTAGGGAGCTCAGACTGCCTGTTCATTATTGTACACAGCAAACGGCTCTGTTGGACTGGCAAAGCAGGTAACCAAAAGGTGTTGAAGGGTCGTTTTGTGATTAAGGCAACACAAAGAAAAATGTAAATGACATAATAATGTACTGGCCAAAAATTTGATATGCTGTAACTGTAAAACAAAGCTCCCACTGTCACATAGAGGCTTGAGAAGAGAGGACATTGGGTGACATTTTTATCTGCTACATAGGTTTCCCAGTATTTATATACATTTCGTTTTAGCCCACCAAGGGAATAAAAAGAGGGAACCAAAACATTAAGACCCTCCACGCTTCTCCCAATATCCTCATCCATCAATGGCAACCTTATGACCCTATTGGGATTAGTAAGGGTAAACTGTAGGTTGAATCAAACCATGCATCATGCCAGCAGTTTACAATTGGTCCCTTTTTTCAGTTGGGAGCTAAGGAATACAGCGGTATCTAGGAAAGAATGTTATAGTTAACTTGATTTGTAATATCTGTGTTTAGGGCAGTGCCTAATGTTTGAGATGAATAATGGGACTTCGGTAATGTTCCTCCAGTGAACACAAGACTGTAGTCTATTGTTCCTTAAGGCTGTCAAATGTGTTGTGGACCTTGGAAATTAATCTATTAAAAAATAATAATAATAATAATAAAAGAAAGACAGAGAGAGAATCTTTCAAGACAATAATATAACATATAAATATTGTTTCTTTGTAACTCTATAAACAATACAGCTGGTCTTCTATATATATATACTCCATTCCTAATAACAAATATACAGTACACAACAAATCCATTTGGGGTGCACATACTGGAAGGGCACAGTCTAATACATGTGTTCCATACAAATATTAGTTTATGTACAATATGATCAGTTAGTTGCTGTACATTGGGTGACGAACAGGGGGGGGGAGGGGAAGAGAGCGAAAGAGAGAGAAAGAGGAGTAGAGAGAGAGAGAGAGAGAGAGAGAGAGAGAGAGAGAGAGAGAGACAGAAAGATTGAGAAAGGGATAGGGAGAGAAAGAAACAGAGACAGAGAGAGAGGGGACAGAGAGAGAGAAGGAAAGAGATGGAGAGAGAGGAGGGCTCCTCTTCACGAAGAGGGCTTGGGCTCGATCCTCAGCGACGCTTCATAGAGGCTCTCCTCATCCAACACACTGCTGCTGTCCAGGAGATACTGGGATGCCTGAGGAAGGTAGAGCACAGGTGAGTAACACTTGGTACAGTCACAACATTACAGTTTAACACTCGGACCTTAACAACTGTTTTGGACTTTTCTGAAAGGTACATACAAAGTTGTACAAACAAAGATAATACAGTTGACCTCAGTCAACAGTAAGTACAGTCAGAACAGAGCCAGATAGGTACACTGTCCAAACAGTACAGACAGACAATTATAGAGTTGGGACAGTCAGAATAGTGAGTACAGGCCAAACTTCTTAAGTTTGGACTGTACTCACTGTTTTGAGTCTAAACTATTCAACTGTACAGTCAAAACAGTCACAGCAGTTAGAGGAGGCGATATGCTATATCCGTATATTATTTAAAACCATCCACTTACCTTTGGCTGATAATCAATCTTGTAAGCTGTCTGCTGAAACTGGCGTATCTCCCGGATGATGTGGGATATCTAAACACAGAAACAAAGGGGCTTGAACCAGGATGAACGGACTCAAGATACTATACAGGCACTAACCGATTGAGACAAACTAAAGGTTAAGGTTAACCATCTTGTGAACTTTATTATGTGAAGGTCTGTTGTGACAAGGGAACCTATGTGAACCTCCTGGGTTTATCATAAACAAACTGGAAACATAGCAGGCAAGACGAAGCGTCTGACAGCCTCTGTGTTTCATGTAGTAAAATCTTTTGAAAAGTATGACACAGGTCACTCAATGGGCGTCGCTTACCATTCTCATCTTGGAGAAGTTGACCAGCTGGTCCTCGGTATAGTTGGGGGTGCCCTCCTCGATGAAGGCCAAGTCTGTCAGGTACATGCCCAGGTAGGGAACGCACGGTGGGTCACAGCTGAGGAGGACAGCCACGGTCAGAGGGTCAGAGAGGAGGCTCTCACACACACTCACATATGCATGTACTAGTACACACATTCACAAGTCACGCACACACACACACGCACACATAACACACACACGCCCACGAATGCAAAAGTCATTCACACACACACACACACACACAGACTCACACATGTGCCCTTAATGCTCACACACGCAAAAGTCACGCACAATCCGGCATACACAGTATCTAAAGTGACCTAAGTTTCTCACTTCCTCATATCTCAATATACTCACTTCTTCAGAGCCTCTCTGAGGTTTTTGAACCTCCCCTCAGACGACACCAGCTTCTGTAACTTGTCAATTACGGTCTTGGTCTGATGACATGGTGCCACACAAAGCAAACATCAGATCAGACACGCTTGTCATTATTCCTACTACTGTCCCCCCCCCCCCCCCCCCCCCCCACCTTTTCACACACATGACATTTTCAGAGGTCAAAGTTGAGCATGATGAGATAATGACAACTGGCAAGCCCGTCTTAGCAAATTCATAATCAGTGAAAAAAACAACAATTGATAACTGCTTCAAAATCCAATACAGAGTCTTTAAGACATTTCCAACAGTCCAAGGAAGGCTTGTCATTTATCTGAATTCACATTGCATCACTTTGGATTAGATAACTAAATAAACACTATCAACTAAGAACAATACATATTATAGTTTGGTGGTTTTCAGGACACTCGAGTGGACCTTACAGTGCAGTAAAAAATAAACTTCAGAAAACAATACAAATAGTATAAATAGATAATACACAAACACACAAAAAAGGACACCAGAAGAAAAAAGTGCAGGGGGACCACAAGAATCACATGCAATTTGGTATATATCGCGAAGGCGTACATGAACAGTTCGGGCTCAGAAAAAAACAAATAAAAGTTGTGACAGAGTCTGACTTGAGGAAGTGCCTCTGGAAAAGTAAATATAAGTGTTTATCGTAAGGGTAGCTGACCTGCTTGATACTTTAAAGTGTTGTCAGCTGATGAGCTTGATGCTCAAATTAAAAGTGTGGTCAGCTGATCTGCTTGATAATTATAGTATTAGTGAGGTCAGCTGACCTGCTTGATACTAATCGTAATAGTGTTGTCAGCTGACTTGCTTGATACTAATAGTAATAATGTGGTCAGCTGACCTGCTTGATCCTAATCATAAAGGTGTGGTCAGCTGACTTGCTTGGTACTAATAGTATTAGTGTGGTAAGCTGACCTCCTTGATACTAATATTACAAGTGTTTTCAGCTGACGTGCTTGATACTCATAATGAAAGTGTGGTCAGCTGACCTGCTTGATACTAATAGTAATAGTGAGGTCAGCTGACCTGCTTGATACTAATAGTATTAGTGAGGTCAGCTGACCTGCTTGATACTAATAGTAAGAGTGAGGTCAGCTGACCTGCTTGATACTAATAGTAATAGTGAGGTCAGTTGACCTGCTTGATACTAATAGTAATAGTGAGGGGAGCTGACCTGCTTAGAGACTTTGAGCCAGGTCTTCTTCAGGCGGAAGATGGAGCTCCGGTTTAGGGAGGAGGTGATCTCAAGCACAGCGTTGTAGTTGTGGAGACAGCGGCAGATGTCGGCCACCGCCACCCACTTCTCCAGAACCCCAACCCGCAGGTTCACGTCGTCCCATTTCAGGATCTCCGTGGCGATCAGGTTGCTGATCTGGGAACGTAGATAGGTAGGAGATAATGAAACGTCCATACAACAACTGCATAGCATCTGTTTATCTATATATATTTATCTATGTATCCATGAATTTATTTATATATGCGCAATGTATGTTTGTATCTATCTATCTATCTATCTATCTATCTATCTATCTATCTATCTATCTATCTATCTATCTATCTATCTATCTATCTATCTATCTATCTATCTATCTACACATCTATATATTTGTATCTATATATGTTTCCATCTATATAGATCTTTCTGTCTGTGTATCAATTAATCTAGTTCCAGGAATTTATTGATATATATGCAACTATGTATCTTTCAATCTTCTGTATGTATATATCAATTTATGCATCTATATGTATATATGCAGGTATCTATGCATACAGCTTCGTCTTTGAAGGCATGTATCGGATTCTTTCCATGTATCAATCTATGTAAAGGTATAAAGTAAGGAACCCTCACATCATTGAAGTGTTTGGTCGTCTTCATGATGTATGGAGTCCTCTCATTCTTGTCGTTCTTCATCCAGCCTTGACCAAAGAACTCCCTGAAGAATTGAGGAACATTGTAGAATAAACCCTTAATTCAATGAACAATATAATTGACCACTCCTGTGTCTTGCTCACGTGGGTGTATTTTATGTGTGTTTGTGTGTGTGTGTGTGTGTGTGTGTGTGTGTGTGTGTGTGTGTGTGTGTGTGTGTGTGTGTGTGTGTGTGTGTGTGTGTGTGTGTGTGTGTGTGTGTGTGTGTGTGTGTGTGTGTTCGTGTGCGTGTGTGTGTGTGTGTGTGTAAACTCACTCGTAGGGGATGACCTTAAATACCAGGTGATCCAGCAGAGTGAGCTGTTCTGCTATCTCCAAGGCAGAGTGGCTCTCAAACGGCTCTGACTTCCCCCCTTCCAGTCCCTGAAACACAGACCACAGGCATCAGACTTAGGTAGGCTTTGGCGGCCTCCTGAGGACAGCAGGTGAATTGCAAGGGTTTCTCTTACCATCCGTGTGATCTCCTCCAGGCTGATCTGGTGGTCCCCAGGGTCCTCCTGGGTAAGAGTTCTGCAGGGCGCACATGAACATAGCTATTAGAAAAATGTCTTTGTAGTTCTTCGTCATGCACAGTACAAACAAAACACAAGGCAGGGAAACATTAGTATGCAGAGGACATAGGTTGAGGGAGGGAAGCACAGCAACTATACATTTCACCAGACAGTCCCTAAAATACTAATTCTAAAAATAAATACAGCATTGTAAAAGAACAGCTGGTGCCAACTAAGTAATTTGATTGGACAAGAAACATTCCATGAGTGCTAATAAAGAGTTACAACACTGGGAATGTTAACTATAGTAACTATATTTATCACTCCTCTGTACAGGTACTTCTATTAATCGTTAATTACGTTAACACAAGCTGTTGACTCATCAAAATCACAATGACACCAAAGCAACTGTCAGCAGAATCTTATTTCACTGGTTGCACAATAAATGGAAACATACAGACCTACACAAAGTAGCAAGCTAGTGTGCAGGAAAATGTGTATGCGTTGCTTGGCAACACTCTAGTCCCATCAAGCTGAGGAACTATTTGTGTTTGCAGAGCAAAATAAATGATTGAATAAACAAACAGATCATAATCTGTTGCCGCTTATTACTGTTAACTAACAAATGGCGCTTGTAGAAGTGTTATAATAGAAGCTGAGAAAAGATCAGCCAGCCCATTTGGTGAGATATTGCCTCATTATTGTGCACCTGATGATGTTGGCAGCGGCCTTCCTCTCTTGTGTGAGCAGCTCAGGGTCGTGCATGACCTCCTCCAGGAAGCTGATCACCCTGAGCTTCAGCTCCGTGTTCACCTCAAAGTCCTGGTGGGCGGTGGGGGGAGAACACGTTACAAGAGAGACGCTAGTACTGGAACATGATAGCAGAGACGGTAGTACTGGAACATGATAACATAGAGACGGGAGTCTCGGTGACCATGCGGGCGAGTGTGTGGGAAGAGAGATGGAGGCATGAAGGATGAGAGAAGGAAAGAGAGAAAAGAGAGAGATGGGGGGAGGGGGGGAGTGAAACGGCAATAAATAAGAGATAGTCGTAAACAGTAAACTAAACAGTGATAATAAAAGTCGTAAGATAGACCAGACTGACAGACTGACAGACAGACATAAAGACCGATAGGCAGACAGACAGACAGACAGACAGAAGGAGTGACATATAGGGAGACAGTAGGACAGACAGATATGCATATAAAGAGACAGTAAGAAAAACAGACAGACAGACGAGCAAGCAGACATAGATTAGGCAGACATACAGGCAGACAGACAGTTAGTCTTAAAGACAGGAAGACAGGTAGAAAGACAGACAGACAGACAAGCAGACATAGAAAGATATATGGAGAAAGTAAGACAGACAGACATATAGACTGTAGGATAAATACACAGACAGACAGACAGAGATATAGAGAGACAGTAAGACAAATAGATGAACAGAAATATAGAGAAACAGTATGACAGATAGTCGGATAGAGAGACACTAGGACAGATACACCAACAGACATGCAGACAGACGTAGAAAGAAAAACAGATAGACAGACAGACAGAAAAAGACAGACAGACAAACAGTGAGACAGGCAGGCAAACCTGGGCGTGCTTGGAGACCCAGTGTCGCAGGACGTTGAGGACTCTGTTGGTGGCAGCTCTCCTGATCACAAACTCCTTGTCCCCGTTCCTCTGGTCAGTGGGGAACCCTGGAACACAGAAGACCATGTGACCTTCACACTCCGCTATAAATCCTGGCCCTCTTCAAATACAGTATTTAAAAACTCATACTCCACTCGTACACAACACTGCCTGGCTACTTAAGCTAATGCGCTTTGGAATGTGTTATTTAGAACATCGAGTTCTGAAAAGAACAAGACGTACACACACACACACACACACACGCACACACGCACATACACACACACACACACACACACACACACACACACACACACACACACACACGCACGTACACACGTACACACGTACACACATACATACATACATACATACATACATACATACATACATACATACATAAACACACACACACACACCAGGACTAGAATTTGGTATATATTTTATACATTTCTGAGATTTTCCTTCGCATCACTATTACAAAAACATTTCTGATCACCATTAAAGGGAATCTGCTTTAATTCAAATGGGGATTAAAAAAAAAAAAAGCCCAGTTCTCTTCAATTCATAAAACAAAGGACACCTTGTTATATTCTAGTTTCTACCCAGGGTACTGACCAGTGCTGGCAAGGGACATTCGGCGGTACTTCTCCTTGGTGGGAGTGCCGTCGTTTGCGCCGGCGGTTGCGATAGCAAAGGCGGAGGCGGCCGACAGGGCGCTGCGGTTGTTGTCCAATTCCCGACACGAAGACACCACCATGCCGTTGTTAAATGAAAACAGAGAGAACTCTATGGTGGAGGGGAGGGAAGAGAAAAATGTAACCCTTGTTTCATATCACAGCATTGGTGCTCATATCATCAGCCAAGCATTTCAGCCACATTATGGTTATAGTTGTAAACTTTTGTTTATTTCATGTAAATGTTTACGTAAATGTGCACATCTTTATGTTGTGCACAACATAAAGATGTTGTGCACAACATAAAGTGTGCACATCCACATGTTTATTTACTTTATTTATTTTGTGTTTAATTATCTTTATGCATTTTTATTTTAATTTTCTATAATCTATTTATATTAGGCTATAATGTTTCCATCTCGAGCTGAGGTATCTTGACAGAAAATACTTTCCCCCAGGACAAATAAAGTACTCAATTACTCAAATACTCAAAAATTCAGCATGGACCTTGCATTTTAACTCATTCAAATATTGATATATATTGAAAGATTGAATATTATCCATTTGCATCGTCAGTCACCGCTACATAGGGTAATATGGCGCGTTCATATCACTGGGAATTATGGAGAAACCATTTTCGCGACGTCGGAAAGTTCTTGTGAACGACACCTCATGACGCTCTGCTGATTCTACTTTCGTTCTGCAACTGGGGCCAGATTTCGATGACAGAGTTGCTCAGTTGGAGACGTATGGTTTACTAGCGACACGCATGAACATGGCGGAACATTAACGTTTTACTCAATATCAAAGAATCAACCATCGTAATACATACTTTACTATTAATTGACGTTGTTACCGTCTAATGGCATCGACTTTGCTCAGTTTTAAACGTTGTGTACTGGTAAGATAAGGGCAAGTGTAGCCTTCCATACAGTGGCAATACAATATGCTTCTCATAAATAAAAGCAAAAG
Source organism: Gadus chalcogrammus (assembly GCF_026213295.1). NCBI lineage: Eukaryota > Metazoa > Chordata > Actinopteri > Gadiformes > Gadidae > Gadus > Gadus chalcogrammus. The sequence goes on along the minus strand of NC_079425.1, from coordinate 18,202,135 downwards.
GTAAATAGGTGATAGGCTACAAGGAAATAAAGGCGTTTGAACTTGAATCTGACCCTACTAAATTCTGTTTAGTTCTAACTGGTTTATATTGGATGAAAAAAAACTTGCTGTGAAGAACTTTTAGATTCCAAACGTAAGCATGAGCGTCATCACTGACGAGGCGTCTTGTTATCACCAGGACCTTGAACGCGCCTTTACTTCAAGTGATGCAAACGGTCATAACATGCATCGCGTCTTAGATCTTGTAGTTCTCAGTTGTAACCAGCAGATAGCAGCAGAGCGTAAGAACAGAAAGACGATCCAAACCATACAACCTCCAGCTTACCATCGAGCTTAACGCAGGAATTTATGATGGCTATTCATTTTATTTAATGGCCGAGTTTAATCGTGTGAGATAATGAGGATGATGATGATGATGATTGTGATGGTTATGGGGACAATGATGAAGAATAACAATAATTAAAAAAGATGATAAAGATTATGATGATGGTTGTGACGTTGATGATGATGATGAAGATGATGATGATGAAGATGATGATGATGATGATGCTGCTGCTGCTGATGATGATGATGATGATGATGATGATGATGATGATGATGATGATGATGATGATGATGATGATGATGCTGATGATGGTGATGATGATGATGATGATGATGATGATGAGGATGGTTATTTTAAAAGGACTAATCCGCAATGTATAGAAACTGGAAAAATTTTAACTTTCTCCAAACAAAGACCCAGACCTCCACAATACGTTTGTTTCTTCTCCTCCCTAGCCCTGCAGTGATAGCTGCTGGCTGGCATCTGCTGTGTAAGCAGACAGGCCAACAGTTGTCAAATATAAGCGCTTCACTTCATAGACCACACTACTGAAGACAAAGAAGAAAAATGTTCCTGGTTGGCATTAAAAACTCTCTCTCTCTCTCTCTCTCTCTCTCTCTCTCTCTCTCTCTCTCATCCTCTCTCTCTCTCTCTCTCTCTCTCTCTCTCTCTCTCTCTCTCTCTCTCTCTCTCTCTCTCTCTCTCTCTCTCTCTCCATGTCTCCGTGCCGTCAACAGGAAGGGGTCGTGACGTTTCTCTTAGCCAAACAACGAAACGCAGCCTGCTGCTCCTTAGCATAGCGGGGGTGGGTGCAAGTCCACACACGCACACACACGCACACGCACACGGACATGTGCGTGCATAACATCACTGCTCACAATGGAGAGGACCCTGTGCGGTGTACATAGGCGTGTGCTTGTGTGCCGCGTGTTCACGTGCGTAACAACAGTGAACTCTGTAAACTTCAACATAACGTGTCTCCCCTCTCTTGGCAATGTGCCTACTTTTCTACCTCCCCCTCTCTCTTTCTCTCTCTTGCTCTTTCTCTACCTCCCCCTCACTCTCCCTCCGCCCTCTCTACCTCTCCCTCCAATTCCATCTCCCCCCCGTTCCCTCCCCCTCATTCTCACTCTATTTTCTTCCCCCTCTCTCTTCCTTCCTCCCTCTTTCCATCTCTGCCTTTCTCTCTCTCCTTCCTCCCCCTCCCCAAAAACACATCTCCCTTACCTATTCTACCCTCCCTACGTCCACCCTACCTCCCCCCTTTTCTACTCCCCTCCTTCATGAATCTCCTATCCCTCTGCACTTCCCTCATTATCCATTCCTCTCTCTCTCTCTCTCTCTCTCTCTCTCTCTCTCTCTCCTCTCTCTCTCTTTCTCTCTCTCTCTCTCTATCTTGTGTTCCCTGCCTCCCTGTGTTGGACCGGGGGCGGCTGATGCAGAACTCGCACATGGTTGCTAAGGTACCAGGTTTCCCTCCACCTACACACGCCAGGCCATGGCTTCCCTGCTTCCCGGCATCGTGGGCGGAGAACGCGGTGGGGATGGGTTGTGTTGTTATGTGCACAAAGACGCAGAAGGACCAGCAAGAAGAGAATGGAAGAAAAAGCACGGTGGTGATGGTGCTGATGTTGGTGATGGTGTTTCAACTGTTATGGAGGGGGTTCACGTGTATTGATTGTTCGTGATGTATCATTTGTCTCGGTCATTGTGGTGCGGGGACGCGTCCCTTGATAGCTGTGTGGAGAGCATGTGACTCCGTGTGGAATCCCCCGTATGGATCACTGCCTGAACGGAGGCCTGTGAGGGGGATCAGGGCATCGGTCCAGCCAGAAGCACACCTCTCAATGCTGGGAGGGTGTTTTCCTCCCTGTTGCACTGCACATACGCAGCACATAAAGAGTTTCTGCAAAGTAGAACTTCCAAGCATCTTCCATCATCTTCCATGATGGCCTCGTGCCTCATCCGTTATATAGTCGCCAAACAACATAGATGCTTCACCGGCATACAATAATGACATACGCTTTATAAGCAAACGAAAGGAAACTCTTACACATAACTGCCCATCTTAAATATTATAATTTAACGAAATGCTTTTGCGTCGTTTGTGTCATCTGTTATTTTGTAGGGTTTTTAAATAGCGTTCTGAAATGATATGTATTGATATTTTATCTACACTTAGAAATTTGGATGACATGTTCGGGATATCTGATGAGAGAAATGGGATGATCAACTAAACGTTTTTTTGGTGCGATTTACCCCGGAACAATCTTAACCTTCAACATGGGTTCTCACCAGAGTTTTTGGCCTTGACATTCTTGGGAGTGCTGGGGGACTTTGGGGGTGACATCTCAGCCTCGACCTCGTCACTTGGGGGGGGCTCTTCGTCACACACCTCCCTCACTGCCATATCTGCACAAATCACGTCACGTGATAAATCACAGTGCACACATCACATGACACACGTCACCTGACACGTCACATGATGAATGAAATGATGCAAATCACATGATACAGATCACATGACAGGTCACACGACACGTAACATGATAAATCACATGACACAGAGGATCACACGTCACATGACACGTAAGGGACATAAGGTAATTCTCAGCTGTAATAATGTGCCCCGTTGTGTGCCCTTATGTAGTGTTGTTGGTATATTGTCATGTTACACATTATTATTATTATTATTTAATGCATTCGCAATAGCTGATTGAATCATTGTTTGTTTGTTTCTTTGTATCATCTACATGATCTAACGGTGCCAAAGAACAACATTTGGTCTCCATCTGACCGAGAGCGCATACTCCACTCCATCTGTCCTCTACTATACTGTACCCCGGCCCCCCTCAGCCCGTCTGGGCCGCCCCCCCCTCCGGAGCGCCACTGGTAACCCCACTAGGTGCTAACCTTGCTTGGACAGAGGCGAGTCCTCGGCCTTGCCCTCGGCCTTGGTGTCCCCGTCGTCGGGGGGGGTCTTGCTGGACACATACAGCTTGTTGATGTCCAGCGTGGTCTTGCTGAAGGGCGACACGGTGGAGTGCAGGCCGGTGTAGCCGTTGGGGGAGCAGCCCAGGGCGGCCAGGTCCAGTGCCTTGCCCCCCGTGATGATGGGGATGTTGAGGGAGAGCTTGCGCCGGCGGTTGGGCGAGGAGGTCTTGGTGATGGAGAGCGGAGGAGGCGAGGAGAACTTGCGGCTGGCGCGTGGTGACTTGGGCGGCTCGCCGTACAGGAGCTTGTTGCTCTGGCTGCTCGCAAAGAACAGCTCGAGGGAGCTACAGGAGGAGGAGGAGGAGAGAGGGAGGAGGAGGAGGAGGAGGAGAGAGAGGCGACAGAGGGGGGTGGAGGAGATAGGAGGAGAGGAAGGGAGCAGAACGGAAGGAGATGAGGAGGAGGAGGGGGAGGGAGGGAGGAGAGGAGAGAAGAGAGGAGGAGGAGGGTGGGATAAGAGGAGCAAAGGATGTATGCAGAGGAGAGAAGAGAATATGAGAAAAGGGGCCACAGAAGGAAAGGAATAAAAGAGAGAAAGAAGGTATATCGCCATCATTATTTTCCCGAAACACCTGTAAATGCATGTGATCATGATCACAGGGGCAGATGTTCCCTGTTCACCCCAGCAGGCCCGGAGGGAACAGGGTAGGGCGAACAGGGCTGCTGATATGCTGAGCATGAGCACCACCACACACACACACACACACACACACACTGTTTTTAAACAGTGAGCGCCATCCACAACACAGTCACTGCGGAGCTCTTCAGGAGCCCCTGCCTCTTTATTTAAGCTACATTGTTGAAGACAGCCTCCTCCTTGCAGAGAACCACCCCCTCCCAGGGCCTATAAATAGCATGGCAAGTGACAGTGTGGGAGGCACGGGTTCTGCCAACAGCAACCCAGGGGAGGCCCGCACCAACAACACACACACACACACACACACACACACACACACACACACACACACACACACACACACACACACACACACACACACACACACACACACACACACACAGGGAGAGAGGGGGGAGAGAGAGGTGGCGGAGGGGGGGGCGAGAAGGAGAAAGGGAGAGAGCGAGAGAGGTGGGGGGGAGAGATAGAGGAGGAGTTAGAGAGATGGAGAAGGAGAGAGAGAGAGGCGGGAGAGAGAAAAAGAAAGAGAGAGAGAGATTCCTAGAGATCCGGTTATGTTTGAGCAACAGAAAGAGATATAGAGATGGAGTTGGAGAAGGAGATGGAGAGAGAGAGAGAGAGAGAGAGAGAGAGAGAGAGAGAGAGAGAGAGAGAGAGAGAGAGAGAGAGAGAGAGAGAGAGAGGGATATGGATTCCACCACAGTGGGGGCTGCAGCAGAGGAGTGGGCGAGCAGGGAGCCTCATGTCCTGACTTGGTGGTGGTGGTGGTGGTGGTGGTGGTGGTGGTGGTGGTGGTGGTGGTGGTGGTGGTGGTAAGGGGGGGTTGGGGGGAGGAGGGGGGAGAGAAGCTGTGGCCACGTTTGTCTCCATCACCAAATCACTCAGGGAGGAGGAGGAGGAGGAGGAGGAGGAGGAGGAGGAGGAGGAAGGCACAGAAGGAAGGAAGCACAGAGGAGAGCTGAGAGAGGGAAGAATCGAATGAGATGAAGGAATAAGTGAAGTTTGAGAGGAGAGGCGGGACTTCAGAGGAGAGGATGTGGACGAAGAACACTTGAGAGAGAAGCAGATAAGGGAGGAGGAGAAGATAGGAAGGGAGGAGATTAGAGGAGGAGAGGACAAGAGGAGGAAAGGAGATTGGAGGAGGAGAGAGTAAGATTAGAGAGAGCTAGAGAAGAGAGGACCAGAGAAGGAGAGGAGGGGGGAGCAGATGGGACAGGGAAAGGAGAGGTGAGGAGAGAACGGAGGAAGAGAGGACATGGGAGGGAGAATAGAGAATCAAAAGGGGGGCATAAGAGAAGGGGGAGAAAAGAAAGGGAGAGAAAAGGGAGAGAAGGTCTGGGTGCAAAGCGCCACACTCAATTTTTAATGCTAGAGAAAGAGAGAGAGAGAGAGAGAGAGAGAGAGAGAGAGAGAGAGAGAGAGAGAGAGAGAGAGAGAGAGAGAGAGAGAGAGAGAGAGAGAGAGAGAGAGAGAGAGAGAGAGAGAGAGGACAAGGAGAAAAGGAGAGGGTGGGATCCTGCAGCAGAGTGAAGAGTTGCCATGGTGACAGTGCAGTAGAGAGAGGGATGGTCAGACTAGGGGAGAGAAAAAGAGAGAGAAAGGATTGAAAAACAGAGGAACGAGAGTCAGGACAACACAAAAGAAAGAAAGAAAGAAGGAATGAAACAATGAAATACAAGTAGAGGAAAAAGGAAAGAAAAATGAAGGGATACCAGAGACAAAGAGGGGGATGAGAGTGAAGGACTTGGACCACCAGCTGCTGTGTTGCTATCAGCGATGCAGGGTAGTGAATGTCATGTGGTACCCCCCACTGTGTCTCCGTCTTACCCAAACCTCCTGTCACATTCCTCCGGGCTTTCAGCTGCTTTCCCTGGCCTTGGCCGCTGATAAAACCCAACAACAAACCCTTTCTTCCACTGTTTGGTACCGCAAGGCAGCACTGCACAGCTTTCGCTCTCCAGACACAATAGCTTGAGTCTTTTTTTTCTTTTGAGGGGCGTGTCTCACCGTGCTGGGATGGCGCTGATGGGCTTCTTGTAGATGGTGATGAGCTTGTCCAGCACCACGTCGGCGCTGGAGAACACGCGGTAGGAGTGCAGGAAGGTGTTGAGGAAGTCGATGGAGAGGAAGCGCAGGTCGGTGAGCCGCTCCAGCAGGCGCTCCACGCTGGCGTAGCGGATCTGCAGCACCTTGCAGGAGTTCATCATCTTGCTGAAGCGGATGTCCACGTCATCGCAGTACAGGCTGGTGTCCGACCTGCAGGGGAGGGTCGGGGTCGAGGTGTATTAATACCGCTAATAAGAAATACTCTACAATATTGTTAGGTGTAACTGTTAATTAACTGTTCATTAATGAATGCACCCTTATTGTAAAGGGTTAGTTGTGCAGCACTATCGCTTTTATTCTAACGGCTCTAATTCTGATGACGTGACTTCATTGATCTCAGCCAGTCGCTTGGGATAAAAGTGTCTTCTGAATGTGAAGTATGGGATACTAATGTTGTTTTACTGATGGCTGTTTGCTTCTCAATGGGTTTATAGAATCAACACTGCTGCAACAACCTGATTATGAATACTAATTTCAATTGTATCCTGATAAAGATCCAGACAACTGCCTTGTATGGTGAACCTAAATTACATTCTCAAGTAGATATCATTTTTTCAAGTAGATGTTTTTGTTATGTGTACAATCATACGAGTATGTGAGCAGTACAATGAAAAATGGAGTGCTCTGATCATTCTGATTTGATTGCTGAATTTGATTTCTAAGTCTTTTAAAAACAGAATACATGTAGAAGAAGGGACATTTTCACTTCCTCTGTTTTGTTTGAATAGGGGCTCCATCTCATTCCCACACGCACGTATACACACACACCCACACACACACACACACAAACACACACAGATAAACAAACCAACAGCCTGTTTAGAACCTTGATTTCTGCGAAGGCTGAGTCTCTTGAGTACCTCTGTGTTGACGCAACTACCACGTCCTTACCAACACAATGGTTGCTCGCCCAACACAAGCGTCCCCCGTGTAATTGTGTTCCATGCATGATGCGGTACATGTGCATTGCAGTGGGGGGGGGGACGGGGGGGATGGGGGGGAGGACGACAACACTCACTTAATCATTTGTGGCACAGTGACTTTACTGTTCTCCTCGAAGGCGTTCATCATCAGGCCGTTGCAGCGTATGTTGTCGATGCACTGTTGTCGAGGTGGGGAAATGCTAATCGTTAGCACGACGTGGTGACCCACGCCCACAAACAGCGGGGCTTTAATTCAAACCTGGGTTTTCAACCCTTGAATATGCACAATATATGTAGAGCCAAGGGGGCAATTTTTCAAATGTTTAAAATGTTTAGCTTGTCTGCCCAAGCTTATCTCACGTTGCTTACATCCAAGAAATGCCAGTGCAATACTGTACATAGGTGCTTAGGTTAATGCTACTGGTATATGCAAGTTGCTCGGGATAGTATTGCAGTAATTGTTATTTTGGGGGTAAGTATGTGGAAACCTACATAGGAATGTGAATTACTGAAAAAAATATGTTGTTGTTCAAAGCTAAATAATATACTAATCCTAATATTTTGGGAAGCATAAATTGTCATAGGTTAGCGCCAATTTTTTATCCTGATGTTTATAATGTTCCACTATAGAGACATGGGTAATAATGATGAATCCCTCTGGCTGAGGTCTGACGATCCCTTATGACTAGGCGACGCTGTGTAAGGGAGGTGGAGGGGGGCTGTGGGACCACGTGCCTGGCTGATGTCGCTGGTCCAGGCAGCCTTCTCCTGGCGCGACGAGGGCACCAGGATGACCGTGTACGACTGGATGTCTTTGGGCTCCACGATCACCTTGAAGTCCAGATGCTCCACATCCTGCCCAGTCTTCTCTGGCTTGGCTGGGAGTTTGAAATAAACCGCAGAAGACCAGTCAGTTGAACAGTTACATCGCACTGAGATATGCTTCGATCCAATTCCCTTATTTACAACAGGGTGCAGTTAAATGCTCTGACAGTGATTAAATGTACTATATTTAACATTGACCCCGAGTGTTAGAAATGGGTACTGCAGTCCAGATTCACCCGCCCCGTCCTCCCCAGACTCGTAGCTCACCTGGGTTGCCAGATTGAGGTCAGGAACACAATTGCAACATTAGAATTTGAAACAAGTGCAATTATTCTATTTTGACAATGAGAGGTGGCATCGAGTTTTAGACATTTGATGATTTTTAGTCATTTGACCAGTTCATTTATACGCTTTATACGCAAATTATAAACAAGCCCATCTTGAAAACCTTTTGGGCTCTAAGCTGTCTCTATATTTCAATTGCAAAGATGTACCCGTGTTTTAGCAAAGCCCTGGTCATTAGGCTTTTTCGAAGGAGGACGAGGCAGTTCAGGTAGGATCTAGTACAATCTCCTTTGATCCAGTTATTTAGCTTGCTTCCATGGCTGAAGCACATTGTGTTTGTGTGCCAATTTGGTTTTTACCTGGCTACCACAGGGTTTTCTAAGAATAGTGAATCATAACACACAGGCCCTAACAACAACAAATGTTCCGACACAGAAGTGAAATTTCAAAGGAGAGCATACTGGCTAAAGCATAGTTTCTCTCTGGTTAATCTCTGATGGTCAATTTATGATTCATGATGATTTCTTTTTATGTACAGTAAATTTGTTACATTGCTCCTTCAACTAATTTCATACAGTTGACTACTTTAATACTAATTTAATACTCTTGAGTACTATTGATTACATTAGAAGACACTTACTTTCATCATCCGTTCCTTCTAGTTCCTCCATTAAGGTACAGTCGATCAGAGAGATGACTCCATTCTGTGGTCAATGGTCAAATTACATAACATGATGTAGCACACAACTTGTAACTTGTTAACAGTGTATTGTTGACAGACATCATGACTTTAAGTTACTATGAATGCTGCAGTCTAAAATACTGGACGGGAGAAGATGAAATAACAACAAAACTTTAAAATACCAAAAACATTTTAGCAATTAAATGAATGAAAACAGATTGAGCTCCAGTTGTAAGCTGTTAGCTGCATGTAGCATATGGGCTAGGCTAACAACCCATCTCTGTACCTTGGTGATGTGCAGCTTCCCCCCGGAGCCCCGTGTGCAGATGATGAGGTGCTTGGAGAATAGGAAGCACTGCCTCTCCCCTTCCTTCTTCAGGGAGAGAGAGCCCAGTCGTCCCCTTGTTATCTTGCCTCGCTCGCTCATCGGTACCTGGATCAGGGAGCCTACCAAGGAGGCCCGGACACACACACACACACACACACACACACACACACACACACACACACACACACACACACACACACACACACACACAACATACACACACACACACACACACACACACACACACACACACACACACACACACACACACACACACACACACACACACACACACACACTCGCACACACACACACACACACACACACACACACACACACACACACACACACACATACACAGACACACATAACCCCCCCACACAAACACACACACATACACACATGCCCAAACATACACGGACAGACAGAAAGACAGACACACAAACACAGTCAATATAATATTTATTAACAACATCAATAAACACTCGCAATCTCAGTATATTTGAAATGGAAAGGACCATGGGTTGGTCATTGTACTGCCCAACATATGCGCTGGGTCCTGGGCAGGTCCAGCAGGGCTCACCTTGCCTGACGAAGGTCTGGCTGGTGTCCAGGAGCACCTCACAGCCCTCCACGATCATCCTCTCGATGGCCAGGTTCTTCCTGATGTTCTCTGTCTCGCTCACCTCGTCGTGCATGATCCTGGACCAGACCAAAAGTTAATCTCTATACTTCTCTGTTGTCTGTGACGACGGACGGATTCGTTTGGGACCCAGGGGTCACTACGAGATGTTTTCCCTACATGGTTAGCACACTAGCAGGATATATATCTAAATATACACATAATACAAAATCTAGTTTTATACAATTCAATTTATTTGGATCACACTTTTCTAAATACTGGAAGGCACTTCACATAACAGTATGTAAAATACTCCAGTAAAAAAAATATAACATTTTATAAGAAGATGCTATACCAATACAAACGAAGTGTCAGAAAGTAGTATGCCTTGCAGCCCCACAATCGCTCTATTTGTAAGGGCCGTTATTGATTAAGAGCCCACTGATTTCTGTAGAAGCTCTGAGGTCCTGAGTAGTAAGGGGAGTGGTACTTGAAGCAGAGTCTTTTCATTACGATGGAGCGTCGGTGAGTTACTGTCGCTGCTGACCTGGACAGTTCCTCTAGCTTGGACTTAGCGTAGTCGAGACTGGTCCTCTCCACATGCTCGTGAGGCGTGTGAGCCAGAAGTTCGTGTAGGGTCAAGATGTAGCGCGGGATCTGAGAGAGAGAGAGAGAGAGAGAGAGAGAGAGAGAGAGAGAGAGAGAGAGAGAGAGAGAGAGAGAGAGCGAGAGAGCGAGAGCGAGAGCGAGAGAGAGAGAGAGAGAGAGAGAGAGAGAGAGAGAGAGAATGGTAGAGATAGAGGGAGAGAGACAATGGTAGAGATAGAGGGAGAGGTAAAGAGAAATTGATGGGGGACGTTATACTGCCTGGGTAGCAGCAACTCACCCCATCAGGGGTCGAAAACCTTGAGAACCACGCAAAGCAATGATGTTATATTGTATCATCATAATGAATCTTATGTGTAATGATTCAATAATTGGACAACTAACATTTCCCAAGAGTAATATAAGAACATATTACTGGAAGACAAGTTGGCAATCAGTTAACGCAATGACAGAAGTGTGCCGCATCTGAGACTTTCCCCGCTTAGACTTTGTAATTAGTGATCCACTTCATATCCTACTAAACACCCCTCTTGCATTTCCTGAAGTATCCATGTGTGCTGCAGTCAGCCCGCGGTAAGGTAATGGAGGTTGGGCAGCCATCGAACCTGGAACATGGGGTAGGTGAGGAAGGTCTCCAGCGTGCGCTCTTCACAGTCGGGCTTGGCCTCGTACTGCTTCAGCAGCTTGTCAAAGTCCCGGTTCTGCTTGCAGTGGGCCAGGATCTGCAGGCTGTACTGGTGGTTCCTCACAAACTCCTGGTAGATGTTCAGCATGGGCAGCAGGATGTCAAACAGGTCCGCTGTGGACAGAAGTAGTGTTGGTGTTAATACGATATTATTAACATTATTATTGTTTATTATTATTATTATTATTATTATTATTATTAAATTATATTATCATTGATGATATGATCAAGAACCATATAATTGTCCAATGACATCATCATTGTCACTATTATCATTATTATCGTCATCGTTAGCAGTAATAGTTGTAGCAGTTGGCGTATTAGTAGTTATCATAGTAGTACTAGTGTTAGCAGTAGAAGGTGGCAGCAGCAGATTGTCATTGGAGTGAATGCAGATGTCGTAAACGAGACAACGTTGGTCCAAATACATGGTGGCTAGTTAGCATCCAAATCCATCTATGATACATCGTTTTAGCACCCAAGATTGTGTGAAGAATCTTAGGATGTGTTGAGCAAGTTTGGTTCAGGGAAGATTAAAGTGATATGCTCCTACCCAGCACCAGTGTTGGCCAGCTGGCAATCCTGGCCTTCAGGCCCTGGTAGAAGATCTGGTGCAGGAACATGATGGTCTCACTGCAGGGTAACACAACACAAGACCAGGGGAACGTTGTTGTTATTGCAGTGATGTTTGTTTCGTTGTTGTTTCAGTTGTTGTTGTTGTGGTGCTTGGTGTTGTTGCTTCATCAACAATGCAAACAACCAACCAACGGCCAAATACAGTATCCAGAAATAAGAATTACAGATCTTAAGAACTTTAAACAATTTTTAAATCATAAAATATTCAAAGTTGTTTCTTATTTAACTTCTAAATCTAATCTTATCCTCAGTCAAACATTCAACTTAAATATAAGAGCAAACAATGAGTGTTGTAACGTTATCTTGGGGTAGGGGGGGGTATCCATGTGTAGAGTTAGCATGCTAACGCTATCAGAGTCATTGCCTGTTGAGGAAGATGCTGCTGACGTCGTCGTGGGTGATGGGGGGCTTCTTGGAGCTGGCGGCCATGCGAAGCGGCCTCAGGAAGTTGTTGACCAGGATGTGCAGCTGCTGGACATACTCAGCCTCCGCCTCTAGCATGCTGAACACCACTTGGTTCCTTTTCCTCATGCTTTCCGCGTGGGGGGAGCGGATGTAGTCCTGGATGATCGTCTTCCACTTCCTGCGGCAGATCCAGCCTCGCAGAAAGCTCTGGACCTGATGGGGTGGGAAACAGGTAGGACCGGTATGTTATGGTCTGGCTGTGTGTGTGTGTGTGTGTGTGTGTGTGTGTGTGTGTGTGTGTGTGTGTGTGTGTGTGTGTGTGTGTGTGTGTGTGTGTGCGTGTGTGCGTGCGTGCGTGCGTGCGTGCGTGCGTGCGTGCGTGCGTGCGTGCGTGCGTGCGTGCGTGCGTGCGTGCGTGCGTGCGTGCGTGCGTGCGTGCGTGCGTGCGTGCGTGCGTGCGTGCGTGCGTGCGTGCGTGCGTGCGTGCGTGCGTGCGTGCGTGCGTGCGTGCGTGCGTGCGTGCGTGCGTGCGTGCGTGCGTCTGTGCGTGCGTGCGTGCGTGCGTGCGTGCGTGCGTGCGTGCGTGCGTGCGTGCGTGCGTGCGTGCGTGCGTGCGTGCGTGCGTGCGTGCGTGCGTGCGTGTGTGTGTGTGTCTGTGTGTGTGTATGTGTGTGTGAGAGAGAAAGAGTGTTTGAGAAAGCTGTGGTAACACAAACATATGTCTGTACTCAATTGTTTTCTACTGTACTGTAACGGTAGCTTTTATGTTGACTACACAAGGAATGTAATTGAGTACTCCAATAAATTCACAAAATATATTAGCGTTTTGCATTTTGTGTTGCTCAGGTAACTGAATGTAGCTGGCAGTTCCTTGACAAGGAAGGTACTCCAGGACCTAAAGCGTGGAACACACTGGGCCAACTGTTGGCCGTTCGGGAACAAATCTGTTTTAGTGTTAAGCTGTGTTGGAAGCTTTTGGAATCACGTTGATGGTGTCCTGTCTGATTCAACATGCAAAGTCAGAGATCGTTGGCGTCTGAGGATCGGAGCCTCTGATTGGTTGTCTGCTGCTAGGACACAACCAGCGAATCAATGCGGTTTCTTGGAGGGGCGGGCTAGCGCCACGAGCCTAGCACCACCAATGTTAAGGAGACTTGTTGCATCTCATACAAGCTCAGAACGTACAACTTTTCTGCCGAACTGGTCAGACGAGAGTCAACGGAGTAGTTAGATAAAGGCAGTTGGCCGTTTGTTTGAGTCTGGGCTGTGTGTGGGCCCCTTTAAACTAAGCCTGTGAGGTTGCTCAGCAGTAAACAACGCTGACTGGCTGACTGATCTGGCTGTGGTTTCTACCAGGCATCCCCCCGACTGGGACTATCAGGGGGTGAAAGCAGGATGTGGCTTAACATAACCTTTCCTGAATCTGGAAGGGAAAACAAATCCTGAGGTACACATCACTGCTAACTGAGTGCTGCCCTGTACAGTCACCACCCTCTGTTAGGCCAATGTCTCGGCAGGACATATCAGAGTCAAAGGGGAGCTATTTCTAATTTAAGAGTACTGCTTCCTACACGCTTCGAGAAAAAGTGCAGTCTGCACATCAAATCCATTTGAACAGAAATATATTTTTTTCAGGCAGGCGGAAGTGGAGCCGAGTCAATCAAACCCTTGATTAAAATCATAGAAATGATTCTAACACTTTCAAATCATCCTCTCCTATGGTCCTTTCATCCTTAGAGCTCACCTTCTTAATCTTCTTGAGCTCCGTGTCATCGTCACTGGGGGGAACCTCAGGAGTGGCCTGGATCTTCTCGTTGTCCTTCAGAAGACCGGCGATCTGACCAACCAAGAGAACCCTTACTTCTGCTAACCAGTCACCACATATTAGACCGTATATGGTTGTTCTCTGGAGTTCTTTCCTCACCCTTATTAATGTTGCTTACGTTTTTACAATGATTTGATTATTATTTGATTATTATTTTTCTTGCATTTAATATTCATAAACTGTATTGAAAATGCCCTTATTTCAAGGGTAGTCGATCATGAGCAGCGAATGTATTTAACCTCCGTTATCTCGCTCGACTACTGCTTGCTTTACCCTCTTTTTACTCCCTCCTGTCTGTACTCTCTACTGGCTCTCTATCTGGTGGATCAGGCAGACGTGAGGCATTCCTTGCATTGGTAAGGCATGACACATGAGGAGAAGAAACTGCAACATTTCTTCAACTTTCACCCATAAATGAAAGCATGAAGGGGAACAGCAAGAACGTCTCAGTTTGATATAGAAGCTAAGACATGAGTTGATAATGGGCCGTTGTGTGCTGCAGCCTGCGCTACAATAGCCGCTGAATCCAACACAAGGAAATCATTCGTTAATTTGGGAACCTCCATGAGCACATTAAGGGAGATGCAATGGAGCTTTTTTTCTTTCTTTCTATTGAATGGTGACAAAGCATGCGGGTAGCAGCGGTTTAATGAGGGGCGTTAGGGTGCCCCTTGAGTTGGGGTGTTGACGATGTTGCTGTGGACTGGGGATGTGAAGGGAACTGTTTAAGCTAGGGTATCAGATCTGGGAATGCTCAACCCTGTATCCCTTCACATCTCTCTCCTTGTTTACTTTCTCTCATACTTTTTCTTCTTTTCTCTCAAACTATATCCCTACTTATTACAAAGCTAATAACACACACTAACACACACAGTCGCACTTGTATGCACACACTTAAACACATAAACACACACGCAGGATTTATGCGGTAAAAACACTTACCTCAGATTTAAGCCGCTCAATCTCAATTTCACCATCCTCTATCTGTTGTCTAAGTTGCTTAGCAACCGTTTTCTCCGTCTCCACTATCTGGAGTAGATGGAGATACTTCTGCATGAGGGTCTCATGCTCCGTGGCTAGATTCCTGTAGCTACACACACATGCACACACACACACACCCACACACACACACACACACACCCACACACACACACACACACCCACACATACACACATAGATAGAGAAATACAGACACAAAATAAATATAATTGGCTGATAAAATGATTGATTAAACAACACCTCACTGCTATCTTCATAAGTGTAACATACCATAGATAAAATCTTAGAACTTAAATCACCCTATATAAAATATAATTGATTGATGACCTGGTAGTTAGATGACCAACGGGTCAATACAAATGACCTAAACATAGGCCCTTCTCCCATTGTTCCTGTTTGTTGGAAGACTCTAGACAGTAGAAAGGTCAGGGGCAAAGGTTAAAGGTGTCTGTATTAGCTAGTACCTGGCCTGTGTGATGGCCGCCACCCACTCATCACAGTCCTTGACGTCCTCGGTGCGGAGCTCCAGCGCCTTCTGGTTGTCATGGTTAAACGTGATGGTGAAGTAGTACTGCAACAGAAGCACCAACACAAACACACGCGCTTAGGGTTTAGAGCTTTGTTTTCATCAATGTCGCCGGGAGAACGGAAGCAGCAGATGGAGATCATACAGAAGGTGCTTTTATTTTGAAAGTGAGAAAATATTTAATTGTTACTCATTTCTTACATATTTATAGAGATAGTGTGATCCCAATAAGGAAGTAGTTTGTAGTCTGTGTGTGTGTGTGTGTGTGTGTGTGTGTGTGTGTGTGTGTGTGTGTGTGTGTGTGTGTGTGTGTGTGTGTGTGTGTGTGTGTGTGTGTGTGGGTGTGTGTGTGTGTGTGTGTGTGTGTGTGTGTGTGTGTGTGTGTGTGTGCTGTTTATGGATGAGGTGCATTTGTAATGAAAGTCTTCAAGAATCTCCTCGGGCTACACGCTCTGGACGCAGGAACGCTGTCTGACCACATGTTTCTCCCCATTTCTACAATTTCTGTAATTCGGCAGCAAATTAATTAAATCTAACCTCGAACCTCTGACCCCTCTCCTTGCTTGGCAATTTTACCAATATTTTAAACAAATGATGCCAAAAGTGTGGTTATTTTCTATTAGCATTTCAGCGCAGGCTGGTGGAACAATAGCACAATCAATCTATTTTAGACAAATGCCACCAATTATATAAGACTGAGGCTTTGTAAATAGACCACTTCCAATGCAATATATTGGCTTTCAATTCCCAAATGCCAAGAGCACATCTGTGAAGGGGAGTAATGTAGCATATTTCCTGATGAGCGGCAGAACGGGCCTTTGTCAATAACGTGCATCCAGGCACTTGTTTCCTGTGAGCTAGTGTGTCAAGCCTTTTAGACGGCTATATTTAGCGCACCGCTGCTAGTGCCACACAGAGACATTATCTGTCAGCTTATGAGATAACACAGCCTCGCAAGTCCTTCCACTCAGTCTGGTTTGGGGAAGAACCCCGATACGGGATCCTGTTCCATGGACCACAGAGTCTTCACACCACTCCTCCTCTTCTCAGACACACACATACACACGAACACACACTCACACGCACACAGGACACCAACACACAC
>NC_079425.1:18110620-18175620 GCF_026213295.1 Gadus chalcogrammus | reverse complement strand
GAACACAGGCAACCTAATTCCATCTCAGCCAAATACACAAACACCCACCCACACACACACACACACACCCACACACACACACACACACACACACACATACACACACACACACACACACACACACACACACACACACACACACACACACACACACACACACACACACACACACACACACACACACACACACACACACACACACACACAATCAAACCCCTACACTCACACTTTTCTCTCTCTCTCTCTCTCGCCACGCTCACACCCTACCACCCTTACCGTGACCCTGCCAGAGCAGCATCTGTCTTGCTGCCTAACAGGTGTCCTTCTCCTCAAGCCAATTGCACAAGAGCGACAAATGGTGGGCCTCGCTATATGCTAATGACATGCACATTTCATTAGCATATCAGCCGGAGGGTAGGCATATTAATGACAGGTAAAGGCGTCATAAACACCCAGAGAAGAAGAGAAGCACGGTCATGTGTGTGTGTGTATGTGCGTGTGCGTGTGTGCGTGCGTGTGTGTGCGTGTGTGTGTATGCGTGTGTGTGTATGCGTGTGTATGTGTGAGAGAGAGCTTCGGCTTTGACCTTCAGGTGTTGGCGAAGGTCAGAGAGAGAGAGAGAGAGAGAGAGTGTGGATGTGATTCAGGAGAACGTCTGTTGGTTATTATAATGAAGTCGGGGTGAGAATCAAAGCAGAAGGTGCTAACATTGTGTAGGATTTTGGGGTTTGCTTGATGGTAGGATGGTGAATTGATGCCCTGCAGATTATTGAGAGAGGGGGAGATGTGTGCCAGGGTAATAGAGACTATGGAGACTGGATACAATGTTAAAAAGCAGTTAATCTATTGCTTGGTCCAACTACATTCAGGGCCTTCTCCATAACATTGATATCCATTGGCAGTGGTGTCTACTTTTTTATTAGTCTACAGTAGCGGCGCCAAAGTAGGATGCTTGTTGGAGCTACGGGTGGGCTAGATTGGTTATAGCAGGTACTAATACATTTTGACTCAACAAATAATCCTAAACACTATATGATACGAATAAACCAATCAAATCACACAACAAGCAGCAACGGCCATCAGCACTTACGCAAACGAAGAATATAGTTTCATAGTTCCGTTTTGTTACATATAAGCCAAAGCCTTTGTCGCCAAGTGCCGCAACGGATCCCGGGAGGGTCGGGGGCGCCGCAACAGTCGTAGTTGTGCGCGATATAATGCGTTTTTTGTGTGGGTGTAGTGTGTTTACTAAAGGAAACTCTCAGGTTTGTTCGGAGTATGGGCAATGAGAGTTGCATACTCTTTAACATGGGTACCTGTCTGGTCATACTTGCCAAAATACTTGTTATTATATATATAATATATCATTAAAAAACATATGTTTTCCATAAATATTTGTCAATACAAAATTACTGGAGGTTTTGGGAGGGAGGGCTTTGAGGGGGCTCAACCTTTTTCAGGGGGGGGTTCAGCCCCCATGTCCTTTATTTCAGCAGAACGTGTGATAATACACTTGGTTAGAAGTCACTGCAGGGATGCAGGTAGCAGACGGCTTAGCAGTTGGATTACAATGAGATAACACTAGTAAGCATTAGCATGAACCTAGCTTTGTCTGATGAATGGTTAATGTATTGGCCATACCAGCTATTTACCATACCATTTTGCATATTGATTTTGAATGATACTTTAAAGGTTATGTAAATGTAATTATGGAAATATTTAGACAGAGGACATCCATGTTTCAAAAATGTGCAAACTGAAATCTTTCACTCCATTCAACTACCCGAAAGACTGTAAAGCAAAGTAAATTGAATGAGCAAGACATTCGCCATATAAACAAATGCACACATGCACACACACACACACAAATACACACGGAGCCAAGGACATTGCCTTCATACACAAACATAGAAATATAGTGGTTCAAACTGTTTTGTTACAGTTAATATAGAGCAACAATCACCAACACACTTTTACAGTTGAAGAGATTGAGGGAGGACCAGTGCACTAGTACATTTTTCATTCTGACATCCATTACTGATTATAACGCACACACACACACACACACACACACACACACACACATACGCACACACACATACTCAGAAACGCCGGTTTACGGATGTGTGTGTGTTCCAATTACATTTGACCTCCATTTTGTTCTGCTCCTGCTCTTGAAGAGGGTGTTTGGTTTTAAGAGGCTAGAAAGATTAAGCTGCCTTATTTCCTCTCTCAGATGGAGGCCTCCTTATTGAGACCGTCTATTTGTGTCTCTGCCTGGAAGACAGACAAAAAGAGGACTAATAGACCCTTTTGCAGTCTTCCGTGAAGAGTTTGAAAACTGTGAAAATTGCCTGCAGTAAACACTATGAACCCAGCAAGGCATGGAACAGTCCGGCCCCGGAGATACGGTTGCTACTGCTTACACTGGGGTTGTTTTGTGACCACCTTGTCCATACACCACTGGTTTAAGTGTTACTGCACTTGTTGACCTCCAAATAAGTATGGAATAAAGGTTAATCTAACTTCTAGTCAAATATGCCTAAACATATCTATTTTCTAGTTTCATTAAAATGATACATCACATATCTAAAATTATCCTACCACAAAACAAAATAAACAAACTGTGTTGACTGAAGACAAACACGGTGGTTCATATCACATGCATATAAAGTTCGGCAAACAAACTATATAATAGCAGCCCTACTCAATGCTAGGCCGCTTGCATGTACAATACGACAACAATGAATGTAAACCGCCATCTAGTGGCCAGTTGCGGGAGGTGACACTGTTTCCGGTGTATTGCAGAGCCGCCGCTGCGCTTAGCTCACCCGGCTTTTCATGACGTGTGCTGGCAGCCCTCCGTGATCACATTTCATCCTCCACTAGAGACCAGTGCTGTTTGCCCAAACATAACACCACCGGCAGTAGCCCTGACCCCAGAATCTATAGAGTATGCTTATAACTTATACACTAATAACTATGATAGTATAACACATACAATACTACGGCCCATATAAGCCTCAACAAACATTGCATTTGTATTAAAATTCATATTAAGTCTTGACTCAAGCTTCACTTGCACCTTAGTATACATTCATATCATTGATATAGTTACTAGTTGACAAAAAGGCCTTGACGCACATGCACTTCAGACACACGCATGTACACGTGCACACACATAGACAGACCAAAACACAGGACCTAGTTATACCAACAAACAAAGGAGCTTGAGTTTGTTATCATGGACACATTATTCAAATTGAAAACTTTGCATGATTCGTGTCCATGGCAACTGAGGGCTGTACAGTGCGCGACAACAAGGTGATAGTTGGAGGGTCTGAAAAAGTTCTTAGGATCATATGGGAGGAATTCCTCTTTGATCTAATTTGCTCTTCAATCGTATGACATGATAGCACCCACAATTCATGCCGAAAAAATGCCCAACATCTGAAGCTTAATTGGTGGACAAAATGTTTTGGCCAGGGTACTCGAGTAACACTAAAAAGGTTGTGGGGGCGATTCCTAAATGTTTGCAGACCTGTAGGCACCTCTGAGCAAGAGGCTCTAAACCCTATTCCTGCTACTAAATGTGTCTTTATTCACTTTACACACACACACAGACACACACACACACACACACACACACACACACACACACACACACACACACACACACACACACACACACACACACACGCACACACACACACACACACACACACACACACACACACACACACACACACACACACACACACACACACACAGAAACACAATCAAATAGCCTGTTTGAGTTTACTCCTATTTTCCAAAAATAGAGAATCTTTATTTGACTATCTTTTTTCCTGGTATGATCATAAGTATCATGTTACTTTATTCCCATTGCCTCTGAGCGGTCTTTCAGAACTGAGCCTCTGACGTGGAGGCTGTGGGTAATGACCCAGGCAGCCATGATGTTAGAATGGCTAAATTTAGCATGAGCAATTAACATTTCTGATGCATGGAGTTGGACTTTATTTCCCAGAAAGCCATAGTGAATTAAAGGCCAATGGAATTTGTCGTCAGATGATTGAAGCACGTAACATGGTGACGTAAACATTCTGGCCAGTCATCACCGAGACAAGAATACAAATAAATAAAACACAGAGCACATATTCAGCAAGGTCATTCTGGTGCCAGATCAAGGAATTTTGTTTCTTTAGGTGCATACCTATTGGAATTTTTCTGAAAAAAAAAAAAAGGCCTTTCCATGTGCTGAGCTATCTTTGCAGCTTTTTCTTTTTGTATGTGGCAAAAACAACCCCCCCTTGAAACAGTGCTTGAAAAGCAGGCATTGTGTCATTGAAATGTGTCGTTTGTCAATAACACAAAACAGTTACTTAGGCCAGTGTCATGAGACAACACAACTCATAACGTTGAATGCAAAACCAAATTAGTATTTAAAAGAGTTTGTTCCAAAAAAACCTCTTCAAAACGTTTTAACATAGATAACGCTCATTGGAAATGTTATATAAAAACGCACTGTAATTAAATATGTATATAGAAAATGCATATACCCACACACTCTAACACGCACATAGACACACAGTCTCTCTCTCGCACACACACACACACACACACACACACACACACACACACACACACACACACACACACACACACACACGCACACACACACACACACACACACACACACACACACACACACACACACACACACACACACACACACACACACACACACACACACACAAATGCATACACAGGGAATGTGTGAGTTGTAATCCCAGCGAGGGAAAGATGTTTTAGCAGATCTTCTTGCGGGCCCCTGGATCCGCCCGGGGCCCGGTGGAAGCCAGGAGCCCCGGAAGAGGACAAAGAGGAGCCCTGGCCTGTTGGTTCAGCGGCAGACTTTCACACTGACGTTGATGGGAACACAGCGGACGTAATCACACAACAAAAGGCTGCTGGGATAGCCGTGCCCTTCCTCTCCCTGTGGGATGCCAAGACATCACAAAGCATTAGCCGCACGACGCCCGCCCGGGCGGAAAGCGGCCGGGTGTCAGAGCAATGTCTGGCAACCGGTTGGAGAAGAGCATGCAGTAGGCCTGCTACTCATTATAGACGTGTTGTATCACTGATGCTCTGGACGACCAAATCATGTTAAGGGTTAAGCTCTTGATAAATGATAGTGATGAGACTATATCAATTATTATCTATTTTATTAGTGCTTAGATTTGTGTGTATGTGTGAGTGTGTGTGTGTGTATGTGTGCGGTGTGTGTGTGTGTGTGTGTGTGTGTGTGTGTGTGTGTGTGTGTGTGTGTGTGTGTGTGTGTGTGTGTGTGTGTGTGTGTGTGTGTGTGTGTGTGTGTGTGGGTGTGTGTGTGTGTGTGTGTGTGTGTGTGTGTGTGTGTGTGTGTGTGTGTGTGTGTGTGTGTGTGTGTGCGTATGTTTGCGCGCGCGCCTTTTTTGTATTGCATTACTTGTATTGACAAGTCACGTCGTTTGGTTTCATCAGCTAATATTTATGTGCTGCATAATCTCTTGGATGTATGTGAGAATAAAAATGTTAATGCATGAACGTGCCTGCGTCTGCGGGTATACCGACTGTATCTTCTAACGCACAGCGCGCTATGCGCGACTGGTCCAACGGGGGGCAGCGCAGCAGGTGCTAAGTCAGACAGACAGCCGAGTTGAGTCAGCAGCTTCGCTCCAGCCGGTGCGCTCCATCGACGGCGTCTTCATCCCGGCGAAAGAACACTGCCGGGGGGGATCAGACGCCACAAGAAGCGTCGATCTGTACGTCCTTCACCAAGCCTCGAACCTTGGCGTTCTCACGGGGGTCCTCCGTCGACTCCCTCGATCTATGCACAACCATCACCACATCAACAATAAAAGCAACCACCAGAGAGCCACTTTGGGATTTGAGTTCAGGTGAAGCCCGGAATAACGACCAGGCGGAACTAATCGACCTTGTCAGCTACTCTACCCTATCAAACAGCTGATCTGCTTCTTGCTGAAAGGATCACACATTAAGTAGATAGAACAACAAGTCAGACCCACTTGTTCGTTATTGATTACTGATCTATTACACTAATTAAATTATTTAAACACGAAGAAAATAATATTTCCTAACTAGTACATCGTAGAGTGCTGTATAGTGCCGTTTAGTGATCCGAGTGATTATTGATCAGAAGTTTAATCCAAACACATTGAGTTTAGTTTTCACGCTTATATAAATAAGAATCATCCTCGAGGATATTCTGTCACTACCCTGCAACTCCTTACCTTGCTGGTATTTCTAGTCTCATTCATTTTGTGTGCGCATTCCACCTATAGATTATTTAAATGATACCAGAGGAAATATAACTTCTAATTTCTCTGGTCTCTGTTTTAGAATGTTATTATAACCATAACATTACATGTATTGCTGACACTTCCAAAGGGACTATATCTGTCATAAATATCTTCTGACATATCTTCAACAATCAAGATGTAACCAAAAATGTGCAGGAATAATTTGTGTACATAAATAAATCCTAAAATAAGCAAAGCAACTGCTTTTAGTGCTATCTTATATAAATAGATTGATATTTTTATAGGGGATGCAAATACTGCACAACAGCAGTCATACTAGACTACTAGGCGACTTCTATTTTCTTCCAGTAAAGCAACTTCAAGTGATACTTAATCACTGTCTCTAGCTACTTACAAAGAGAAGGGAAGTAGTAAGTCATACACAAGTATAGCAACAACAGTGTTTTACATGCATACAATCATGTTGGAAATCTCCCAGGGTAATACATATAGACCTTCCTACTCTTGTTGCCAAATTAAATCGTACTTTCTTGGTATGTATTTAGGATGTTCATTGGATAATTAGAGTCAGAAATGCCGGGAGGAGAGGGATCATAAATCTCGAAAAAGTGAAACAACGTGAGTGAAATTCATTATCATACAACGCTTCTGGGCTAGTTATGCTATATACCTGGCCCTCTGTCAGGCCAATGCTTCAGATGGTACCTACATGCTTGGGTGACTTTGTATCCATTTGTGTGTGTGTATGTGTGTATTCGTGTGTATGTTTATTTGTGTGGGTAATGTATGTGTGTGTGTGTTTATGTTTGCGTGTATTTGTGTGTGTGTGTGTTTCGTTGTGTGTTTATATGTTTGTGTGTGTGTCTTTGTGTGTGTTTCATTGTGTGTGTATATGTATTTGTGTTTGACTGTGTGCATGGCACCTTTTTATCGACCTGCCCTACCTGCCCATATAGGCCAAACCAGTCAGCCTGATGTATAACTATTCTGCACCTTTTACTTTTTTATAAGATACATATCCCCCCTGATGTATTTTTCCTACTATCCCACCTCCTGAAAAGCACCAATGAGAGGAACCGATGTTAAAGCCACGGTGGGGCGATCAGCAGCCCTGTACTGCCTAGTCACCGTTGGCGAAGGCGGTAAAAGGAGCATTCCGCATGCCGAGACTCGCTCCCCCAGAGAGCTGAAGGCAGCATGGGCCACTGGGCTCCGCACAGGCCTCTCTGAATGCTGCAAGCCTGCATTCCCTTCCCAGCCTCGGGCACCTAACACAGTCTTCCTACCCTCCGCTCTCTAAAAGACTGAAGGGAGCGGGAAAGAGAGAGGGGGGTTTATGAGACATGAAAAAGGTCAAGTAAAATGTAAAAACAGGGTGGGGGGGGGAGAATGAGAAGAGAGAGTGGAAAGTCCAAAAGTTAAACACAAGAAGGGGACTATCAAGGGGCGAAGGGGGAGATTGGAGTGCACAAAACCTAAAGAGTTTTAGACTATGTTGGACATTGAAAGGCATCCAGAAGAAACAGGGCAAAATGGGGACTGGAGACAGACAGACGGCAGGAAAAGAGTGACCGAATGAGAACGAGAGGAATTAACAAAATAGAGAGAGATAGAGAAAGATAGATAGAGAGTGAGATAGGGAAAAATAAAGTGATAGAAAGAGCGAGGGAGAGAGGCCATGGCGCATACCAGAACAACAGTCTACACAGTATAATACTTTACATGCATTCCCACTGAGCCTTCCTGATGTTGATCTGATGTTCTTCGCTGGGGGGGTTGCATGCCATGCCTGCACCTGTACTGTCTCACACAGGCTTCTCGCCCAATGGGATATGAGAGCGGAGGGAGTCTGTCTCTGGTTGAGCACAGAGCCTTAGGTGCTGCAGACCATACCTCTGCTGTTACATGAGCACAGAAAAGCAGAACAATCAAATGATGGTTGTGGGGGTTAAGTCAATTAAAGTACTCCTAAAT
Organism: Gadus chalcogrammus; assembly: GCF_026213295.1. NCBI lineage: Eukaryota > Metazoa > Chordata > Actinopteri > Gadiformes > Gadidae > Gadus > Gadus chalcogrammus. Next base: position 18,167,323 of record NC_079425.1, on the reverse strand, counting down.
CATTAGTGGCAAACCAATCTCATCCCTTGTGCAATTTATTGAAGAGAGAGAAAGTGGTGGAATACGGGAGCGAAAAGGTCTTAGTTGAGCGAAAGTGCATTTCTTTCTCTCTGTGGTTGAAGGTCCCTGAAGGAGAGCAGGGGTGAGTGAGTGGTCAGCCGAGGCCTGGTTCGCAGAGCAGATAAATACAGGCTGAATGCGGCTCCCAGCTATGCTTGCATTGGAATGTTCTCTTCTGCCACACCTGTGTGGGACGAGGCCGCCAAGAATGGCCTCTCATCCTACTGGCTGATCTCTTCGTGACTGACGTCTGGAAGAAGAATTTGGCTGGCGTCCCACAGGCCCTAGGGGGCAGGTATGGGAGCCGACAGAGATTTAGCCAATGGCAGACGACGAATGGCGGAGGAGCCAGGCGGGGCTGCGGCCAAATAAAACTCATCTGACGGGGTGTGTCTCAAACGTGTGCTGGCAGTCTGAGAGTGAGGTGCTATCCTGCTGGCAGGAGCCACCTGACTGTTGGCCATTCGAATCCAAACCGGTGCCTGACTGAAGCGCGGCCAAAGCTGAAGAGAACCCCAAACATCCAGAGTGAGTTTTTTCCCTTCCATGGCGGCCTCGACTCTGCATGAAGAAAAGCTGGAGAGGATGGAACCAACAACCTGCCGGGGATGGCCGGAGGGCATGAGTCGGAGTATCCAGCTAAATCTTTGGCTGTCGATTTTCCGAAAAGTCCCAAAGATTACTGAGGATTTTTATGTGTGTTTAATTGACTGTATTAGTTTTGATTATTATTATTATTGTATCTGAACACAATACAATTTTCTCGTGTGGTAGTAATGTGTGTTTGCATTTTGGTTGTCGCCCTATGGTCGCTCACATCTCCTTATCACTTTTCCAGCCCAGCTATCGATTCTGTATCCGTTGGACGGAGAACTGATAAGGGCATGTGTCTGACACTAACTGCACATGCGATGGAGTCGATGTTTAAATTAACTTTCACGGCAAAATTGTACTTCTCTTTAACTGCGGTAAAGTTGCTAGGTGCAGTAGGCGAATATCTATAAAGCTTGCAAACGGGGAATTTGGGACTACAGTACACTGTGTACTTTACCATTTTGATTACATCACTTCTGTGTAGTAAATGGTTTGTAATATGAATAATTTGCTGTTATTGCTATTATACAACATATTTGTTGTTGAGAATTTGAAAAGTGTTTCAAGTGTGAATGTTAGGATGCAGAGATAGTTATTCAACAGTTCACTAATGTTAAGGCAACTCACAGGAGATCATGTCAAGATATATAATATCTATATAATATATTGTTACTCCGTTGTAGGGTGCAAGATGCATTGTTAACCTAGCAACACTATCAAATGTTGTTTTATTGCATATCCTTTGAACCTTTTGAATCCTGTTCCAAATGGAGATTCACTTGAGTTTGATGCATCCGGGTCTCGTCCCGTCATGTCACGTCATATAATGTGGGTGAGTGTTAAAAAATTATGAATACAAGGTGAAACAAGTGAATCACCTCTTCTGCAGAGGTTTGTATCTCTTTCTCATTTAAACATGTTTACCTTTTAGTTCATACTTTATTATCTCCCTGTTGAAAGACAAAAATGTCATGGTGAAGCATGTTTTCAATATACAGCACATGAGAAGACCCTTTAATATCCTGTTGGAACAGGATATAAGCATATCAAACAAATAGTTTGCGTGCAGTATGGTGTAATGGTGAACTCAAAAAGTAACATTTTTGTGTGGACCAAAAGCTGCATGTTACCCTCCATGCATATTAGCATTTTTCTACCCTTAAGGTTGCCAAAATAATGCTTCTCATATTTCACAAACAAAAAAAAACAGCAATCTTCAAATCCAAAATGGGATGAGAACACAACAGACATAAATTATAATGACTTCGGCCTATGTAGGAAAACAATCCCACCTTGATAATTGTTTCAAATGTTACACATTTCCATGAGTTCTGACGAACTGGTTGTGATAAGGTCTAATTGAGGTCTCAACCATGCGATGACGCTTTATACAGTTTTTTGTTACATTGTAAATGCTCTTTTGCCAAAATAATGAACCAGATGTTTCTGTACAATGCATGTTAAAGCAATGATTTTGTTAAATAAAAATGTAGTTGGTTTTTTCTTGTTTTTTTTACTATTAATTTGTTATCATTGAAGCATTGTTGTCATATTCTATGCAATTCTTTTTTTTATCCCTACATCAATCAATAAAAGAAAAAGAAGTGGTAACTGTGGGCTTTGTCCAAGACCGTCCAATCCAATTTATGTTGGCCCCCATTAAATGGTGGGATGGCTCACCTGTCTGTTCTCCTGCCAGCACTCTACCCGTGCACTCATTGTGCCTGACCGGACACTTCCACAAGGATAGGCAGATCTAAAGCTAAAGCTGTTTTGGACAATAGCTTTGGAGAAAGGCCTGAGGGGAGGGTCTGATTTTTCCAGTTGAATACTAATCTAGTTTACTCTGGTTTCGCAAAACGGCCTAACACATAGCTTAACTAATTAACTTAGAGATTGAGATGGCAGTTGGGTGTTTTTTTTCCAAAGTTAGACTTTGGAAAATGTCCAGAATATTTAGTTCCTAGACACAATAAGAGCATTTACGAAAGTTTAACAACAAGAAAACGTCAGGTGCTCGGTATCCACTAAAAAATGTTAGAATTGTGACATAGTAAATAAATATAGTGTGTGTATCCAGTTGATTTGGTTATTCAGCATGCCCTACCTGAAGAATAAAAACAGGTTGAAAGAAATTTCCTCTTCTGTGTTTTCTTATTTGTTTGGCTTTACTTATTTAATAGGTGCACTACATCCTACACCGTGGATGTATTATGAACATAGGCCTGCACTGCTAAAATTGTGCTTTCGGGAATCTGGGAATCTAATCGGTTCCCATTAGCGGTAAATTATTATAATACCAAACACAAGTTTATTAGTGCTAGGTTTTGAAGGTTACAGCTCCGCCATGGAATAGAAATACACACCAAATGCAACGACAGCTATTTCTAGTTTGATTAATCTCCCATATCTTGTTAAAAGTTATAGTAGTGCGGTTGTTGTGAAACCAGGTTGTCTTTAACCGGTAACTTAATGCTAGCATCTGCAAGAGAGGGCCTATTAAAATACATACCAAACCAGTTTGGCATTGTAGCTTGCCCCATGCAAACTTTAACACATTGAGAGAAAAAAATGTGTGTGTGTGTGTGTGTGTGTGTGTGTGTGTGTGTGTGTGTGTGTGTGTGTGTGTGTGTGTGTGTGTGTGTGTGTGTGTGTGTGTGCGTTTGTGTGTATGTGTGTGTTTGGAGGGGGGGAGGGCTGTGTTAAGGGGAATGTTTAGCTTCTACAGTTATTATTGGCTCTCAATATCATGGTTTTGCTACCCAATGTTTATAATATTAGAAATTAGGGAACAAAGCTGTGAAACAAAACATGGTCAACCCTGGTCGTTTTTAAGTTCCCTATAAATAACTTGACCGGACTTGAACAAAATTAATGAAAGGAGCTGGATTGGATGGTGAAGCGATCCATTTAAAGAAAACAAGAAACTGCTATCACAGATTTGTAAACTTGTAAACTAATTCAAAATAGACCTATGTGTGAAATAACTATAAATGAACAAGTTTGTCATATTTGTTGTTGTTGATGTCATAGAGTGGCGAAGTCACGCCCTTTCCGGTAGAGCCCATGGGACCTATAAGATCGAAAAATATGAATGGGTTTCAATGGAGAGAAAGTAATTATTTTCTGGTCCCAGTCTTTATGGGAAAGTTTCAGTTATGCCGATGGGGAGATTGTCGGTCTTGTCCATGCCAGTCGCAGGGAGCGTGACGTCACATACGAGACGTGTAGTCTTTCTTAATGTGTTTTCTCTACAGCCTTTAACTGAACAATTGCACAATAAACGGTCAAACTCTTGACATGAACAATTATAATTTAAATCAACAAACAACATATGTGTATTCAAGGGCATATAAAGACTAGGACCAGAAAATAATTACTTTCTCTCCATTGAAACCCATTCATATTTTTTCAATCTCATAGGTCCCATGGTCTCTACCGGCCTACATATGCTTTTTTTGTTGTTGTTGTTTTTTATTCTATAAATTCTCGAACAGATTCACCAAGCAGGATATGGATTAAATCTTTAAGTCTTCATAGAAGGAAGTCAATAAAACGAAATATATATTTCAAAATGAATAAATAGTCATTCGGGGGTTTCGTCTACAAGAACTACAGGCGTTGGCATAGCAACGGGACAACTTTACTGTCAATTAAACGGTACTAAATTTCTTTTTTTTGTTGCATTTATTGATTCATATTATTGACTGTATTGAAAAATTGATATTATATATGAATAAGTGTGGCTTTTTGAGGATGACAAGTGTGGCTTTTGGAGTACGACACAAGCAATTATTGTATTGAATGCGTGCCCCGGAAGTGGTTGTCCCTGTGCCACGTCAGTAGTAATGCTGTTTCTCTCTAAGCTGTCACGCAGACTAATGTATTAGTATCCTGCTGGATCTCTGAGTAGACTTTTTGAACCATTTAACATGCATTACTTTGGGGTTTGTTGTTTCATCCTTAATGTGATCCTTGTTTGGAGCACAGAGGTTACTTTTGAGTTGCCTGACAATGATAAACAATGTTTTTACGAGGATATAGAGAACGGTGTTAAGTTTGACATAGACTTCCAAGTAAGTTGCATTTCAACGACATATTTTTCATACAATTGCGTTCGTTTGATGCTGTCTTTATTGAGCGATTTTGAGACATACATCCTTTATATCCTAAGGTTACAGCCCGTGTAGAATGAGGAAATTACTAAAACGTCGCACTGCTTTTACCAGAGGCTCTCTAACTTGAAACCTTATTATTTAAAATAAATAAGCATATGTTGACACCTCTGGTGTCACTTCATCAAGTACAGGGCACTGAGCTATAAAGTATAGTAAAAAGAGAGAAAATAAATACGGATAACTTATCCATCTACAACATATTAGTACTGTTTATGATCGTTTTTTTAGGCGTCGTTAGGCCTTCTTGTGAATAACCTAAACTGTGTCATTTGATATAACACACACACACACATTCTTATGTGTCTCCAGGTGATTGCAGGTGGGAACTATGACGTGGACTGCTTTGTGACAGATCCACTGCACAACATCTTGTATCATGAGCGAAAGAAGCAGTATGACAGCTTCTCTCACACCACTGCCATGGGGGGCGCCTACCAAGTCTGCTTCAGCAACGAGTTCTCCACATTCTCCCATAAAATAGTGTACCTGGACATCAGAACCGGTGAGGAGAGACCTCTCCTCCCGGTGATGAACAGTGCAACAGCATTGACTCAGGTTAGTAAATACATACACTAAGTACTTTGATTAGTACTGCATCAATACATATAACAAGCTTACTTTGGTTAGTAGTGGTGGTAATACATACAACAAGTACATTGTTACAGGTTCAAAACAAATAAGAAGTACCCACTTGGGCAACAGCTGGGGCCAATAAATAACGATCTTCGGTTAGTACTGGTGCAATATAAAACAAGTACTTAGTTTAGTATTGGGTTGAGTACCTGGTACTTGTAACTATTGTTGACATCGTACTACCAATCCTATTCATGCATGATAAAGTACAGCATTCCATAGGTCCCAAAGGGTTATAAATCAACTCTGGTGTGACAGATTAACTCCACCAGATGGCGCCATACCCTTTATATCTTTGAGATAGTGGCATACTTTTTATGTGATCACATAATGTAAACACCTTTTGGTGTTGTTAATATTTGCAGTTAACTTAAGATCAGTTACTGTTATGACTATGCAACTATTCTTATTTTGAATATCTTGGATTCCAAACAATTGAAGGTACTGAATGTGTTGGGGGAAAAAAAATTACTCACTGGGCCATCAGATTTTACTCGCATCTGAGTTATGTGGCGAATATGATGATTCATGTTCCCTTCACACCATAAGATGTTTACTTCCTTGTTCCTTTATATTTTTTCCGATACAAAGCTTAGTGTGAAGTTAGTTTACCCACACCTGCTGTCAGGCTTCCTGTCATTGACCTGTTAATATCTCTTTATATTTTTTAATTTCCCTCTTAGTAACTCTAATTCTTGTCAATTATTGATTGTTACCTTTATATACCTCCATATTTTCACTGACATTTCAGAGGCAAAAGAAGGCCATTAATAAAGGCAAGACGTTGGTTATTATTTAAAAAACAGATAACCCATATATTTTTAAAACCAAAAAATGTGCTTCCATCCAATATCCCACCTCCAATCCACTCGGTGAAACCTTTTTGTGTTTGATAAAATCTCCATGCACACAGCTGGAGTCCACTTGCCTCTCCATCCACGAGATCCTGAAGGTGGTGTCGGAGTCTCAGACGCGCTACCGCCTGCGGGAGGCGCACGACCGCATCCGGGCGGAGGACATCCATGAGCGCGTCAACTACTGGTCGGTGGGCGAAACGGCGCTGCTGTTCGCCGTCAGCCTGGGCCAGGTGCTCATGCTGCGAAGCTTCTTCAGCGACAAGAAGGGAAGCATTGGCACCTAGAGAAAATAACATTGCGGTTCAAATGATGCACATGTATGTCTAGCCCCAGAGGTCCGCAGTGTAGTCCTCCATGTGGTTCTCGCTCAGGTCCTCAACGCAGTCCTCAATGCGGTCCTCACTGAGGACCTCAATGTGCAGTCCTCAATACTGGTCCGAAACCAAACAGGATAGTCTTTTTTCAACACATCCGTGAGTTGATTTTAGTAGAGTGCATATTATATGGCTGATATATAGAAGTTACAGTTGTGTGGAAAATGATGTCTTCCAGCACAGCAGAAATAAATATTGTTTTGGTTTATTTTCTGGAAGTACTTGAGAAAACTCGTTCTTTACATATGAATGGACTTATATTTGTTGAGATCTTTATATGATAATTCCAGATAATGGTATATGATGCGTTGTGTTGCTCATTTGTTTGTTTTAATTATTTTATTTATGTACTTACTACTATGGTCTTCGCAGTTGTCCCTCCTCTCCGTCGTGTTTTTTTTCTACATTTTCCTTTGTTCAGAGATAATGCAGTGCCTTAAGCGATTTGATAGTTCAATTGTAGGCTAATGTCTTATTTGTTTATTTCAAATAAACATGTGGTGGTTTACTGAAGCTGTTGCCAACAGGGTGCCGTACCGTTTGATGTATTTTAAATGGTTGCTTCTTACATTGGACTGACTTCTCTGGGGTTGCTTACTATAAAACATTAATATTCTGACATGTTACACAGAGTAGCTAGATTGTGAAAGTCAATTTTGTTCAGTGTTGGCTTAGTAAGCCTACCAGAAAAAATAGGTGTTAGCCAATGGTGAGATGCGAATATAAGGGCATTTAGTAGCAGGGAAATGTTGATCCATTTAACAAAAATAAATCTGTTTTCTTGAGTTATTAATTGAATAAGAAATAGGTGCAAGTAGGAGAAAACCTCCGTCACTCAGCCGGCTTGTGTGCGTGGGTGTTGGTGCGTGCATCAGCGCGCTGCAAGTTCCTTGCCTTCAAGGGAGAACAAACTTCCCTGGATGTCGAAATTTCATTTATACTCGTATCATTGTGATTGGTCGCGGATAGTTTCCGCGTAGACACGGTCCGGAACGTAGGCCTACAACGCGTCATCACTCATTTACCGCGCTCTCTCTGTCGGCTTTAATTCATACCGTCATTGCAGAAGGTAAAGGTGTCTGCAGAAACCGTCCAACATGGCAGGGTACATTAGATGTCTGGCCTCCGTCTCCAGAGCTGCGACCACGAATACTCTGCGCAGCAGAAGTCCTGCTGTGCTGCTGGCGTCTACAGGGACCAGCAATCAAAACCGGCGGCAGAACCGAAACTGTGAGTCGTCATTAACGAACGGAGACACGTAGCCGGCGTGGTTTTATTCTGGTGCTTGATGTTATGCAATCTCTATGTTAACAATGTAACCACAATAAAGTCTACACATTTTTACTTAAGACAGGTGTTGAATCTAAATAAATGCCATGTTTCTCATGGTGTAAGAAATTGGAAGGGACTGCTTACAGTAAAGTAGGTAAATATGTAGATCCACTGACCTCTTGCGTTCGCATTATTCAAGATAGTAAAAATTGGCCTTGTTGAATGTTTGGTAGCAGTGGTGTTCGACCACACCACAGTACCAAGCTGAGGTGTTCCTTCACTAATTCCTCATAAATGACAAATTACAGATGTTGTGGAAAATCCACAGCAATTAAGTATTTGTGTGTGGTTGTAGATGCCACCAAGCGTATCATGGTGAACAGCCCTGTGGTCGAGATGGACGGAGACGAAATGACCCGCATCATCTGGGAGTTCATCAAAGAGAAGGTTACCGTCTTAATAATCGGTGTTCATTTGTTCAGCATTTTTATGAACTAGTATGTCCGTTGGAACATTTTTATTACCGGGTGAATAAAGGGTTTAATTGTCTCCGTATAGCTGACTGGACTTTGTAATCAGAATGTAATCAAAGCGGGTCACAGAGGCTAACAGTAAGATAGGGTATTCATATCAGCACTGAACTTACTAGAGTTGTGCTTCCCAACCTTTGAATTTAGGTATAGCGCACTACATGGTCATGACGACCTTTCCCGGACCAACTCATATGCAAACATAACCCTTTGTACACAATCATTTGTGCAAAAAGCAGGGTAACAGTCGAAAGAAAGTCTGCAACGCTGGTAATGCTATCAGTGTGTTTATTTAGCAAACATAACCAAATAGCCTTCGTAATTGGAAAACATTACAATGGTAAACATGATGGAATGGACAAAGCAATATTATTTTTGAAATAATAACAAGCCATATAACTAAATTTACTAAACAATCATTTGAATGCATACATATCTTGTATTTTGTAGATTGCAAATGCGTCTATTTAAACAATATAATCCCACTACTACATAATGGATAAACACTGAACAGAGGCTAATAAATTCTTGGACTGTAATGTGGGTCACAGTATGTGCAATAATTGTGCTACTACTTGAAGTGGTGCTGAATCCTCCCTCTCCTTTTTTTAAACATGCTGCTGCCCCCTGAACACAGCTCATCCTATCAAATGTGGAGGTGGAGCTCAAGTACTTTGACCTGGGTCTGCCCTACCGCGACCAGACCGGGGACCAGGTGACCGTGGACTCTGCCCTGGCCACCATGAAGTACAACGTGGCGATCAAATGTGCGACCATCACCCCTGACGAGGCCAGGGTGGAGGGTAAGACCCAGGCCGCAGCTAGCTGCCTAGCCAGCACCACCGCACCACCACAGACACTACTCACGTCTCAATCATTGAAATAGACTTCTACTCTTGAGCCCGCTATGCTGCCATTATGTCTGTCCATTAGGGCACCCATTGCACTCCTAACCATCCCTCACTCTACCTACCTTCAAGGTTTCTTCCTTGATAATTAAGGGAGTGGCCTGTGGGGATAGGGGGGTGTCATCAAATGAGGCCCTTTCAGGCTGTTATTGTGATTGAGAGCTTTACAAATAAAATGGACTTAATTTTACTATACCCGATTTGACTATATATATGTCACCCGGTGTCCTTATAAACCTGTAGGGTTCAGAGTTATGTTTACCGTACCAGGTCACACCTTCACCCAACCCTACCCCCTTTGGCATCCAGACACGCCTTGCTGCTATAGAACGTTGCTTATGGACCCATAGTTCTGGTTACCATGATAACTGATGTTTCTGACTCACACATACACATGCATACTGATTGTGTACTAAAGTCTCCCTCTCTCTATCTTCAAAAATACAACATTCCATGTCTGAATGGTAACCGTGGTTTGTAGTGTAGTATGGCATGAGGCTAGCATTAGTTAGAGAGTCATCATTTGTTATTGTGGTTATGTAGTTATTATTCCAATAGTATTCCAATGATAGACAAATAATGTGCAAGAATAATATCCCTTGTGCACTACCTACAATTTTTCATATTAATTGTATCAATGTACATGTCATGACTAATGTCCGTAAGCCAGGTCTGAAGGTCTTCCTTCTGGATGTTCCGCAGAGTTCAAGCTGAAGAAGATGTGGAAGAGCCCAAACGGAACCATCCGGAACATCCTGGGCGGCACTGTGTTCCGCGAGCCAATCATCTGCAAGAACATCCCCCGTCTGGTTCCTGGTTGGACGCAACCAATCACCATTGGCAGACACGCGTTTGGGGATCAGGTATTAAATGTACCCCCCGAGTTTAAAGGGGAACACAAACGTTTAAAGGGCACATATTATGAAAACATTACTTTTCCTGGGATTTGGGGTGTTGTTTTGAGTCTATGGCGCTCCCACACGCATACAAACCTTGATAAAAGTCTGTACATGATTCTTTTGAGTGAGATATGCATTTCTGAAAGTACCCCGCCTACAGTTAGCAAACGAGCGAGTCAGTTTCGGCGCCCCCTCCTACATAGGAAGGGGGCACAGTTGATTATTACCTCCCACTTCCCCACTCTCCCCTCCAATCAGAGCATAGCTACGATTTTGTGGACCAGCAGACGAGCAGCTGCGGCAGGGGGAACTCTCAGCTCCGGGAGTACAATCCCTTTCTCTGCGGGCCTGCAGATATTATAAATACCCATATATAATATTATTATTATATTATTATATATTATATCGATATAGAGCTCCAGGAGTCCGCAAACGGCAACAATCCCTACTCCTCCATACTGTGGTTCAATCTGACAGCTCATTGGTCAATGGTCAGCAGCTTATTTGCATTAAAGCTACAGACACCAGAAACAGCACATTCTGAAGGGACTGAAACAGGGGAATAGCGGTAGGCGAGATTTTTTTTCCTAAAAGCTATTTCCAGCAAACAGCTTCAAAAACATGTTTCTGGAAATCAAATACTATGTTTAGTTGTTGGGAAAACACCATAATATGTCTCCTTTAAATTCAATCAAATGCAATTCCGATGAACTCTCTTGATCCTCTTGTCCCAGTACAAGGCCACGGACTTCGTCATTGACAAGCCCGGCAAGTTCAAGATGATTTTCAGCCCAGCGGATGGAGGGAAGGAGAAGGAGTGGGAGGTGTACGACTTCCCCTCTGGAGGCTGTGGAATGGGAATGTACAACACTGACGAGGTCAGCAGCACCGGATTATTCAATCAGGATCATTCTCCAAAGCCTACTGTTACCTTTTATCCACCTGCACTTTGTACACACTTTTTCACAGCAGAAATTTCCCAGAATATTTTCCAATCATCATTTGTTTTGCCTCCTGAGGGCTGGGGAGGACTTATTTAATAACGTCTTATGAGAGAGAAGACGCGAGGCCCATATCCTGATGTTGTCCATTGAATTTGGCGTGCCTGTTCTGGGGACTGCACAGGCTTCGCCTCGAATGCGGCCGAGTCGTAGCACCTGAAGACGCACTGGGTTTGGCTCTTAAAGTGTCTCTATTTGTCTTTCTGACTGTGTGTGTGTGTGTGTGTGTGTAGTCCATCACTGGGTTCGCTCACAGCTGCTTCCAGTACGCCATCCAGAAGAAGTGGCCCCTCTACATGAGCACCAAGAACACCATCCTGAAGGCCTACGACGGCCGCTTCAAAGACATCTTCCAGGTGGTCTTCGAGAAGTAAGAGATGGTTTGAGGAAATGGAACCTGTTCTGGTTCCAGTATCCAGTTTCCGGACATGGCTTGAGAAATTAAATGGTTCTTAACCCTCCTTTTTGTTGTAGTGCATATGTGTGAGAAATACACAAAAACATTGGTTGAAATAACAAGCTTTTTGGTTGTTGTTTGTGTTTGTTTGCATAATATTGCTCCATGAGGTTGTATTCAACATCCTAGGTGGTCGCCTTTTGTGGATCACAATGTCAAAATGAAGGGTTTTATGAGTATAATCTCCCTCCCTTCCTCAGTAACTACAAGACAGAGTTTGACGGGCTGAAGATCTGGTACGAGCATCGGCTCATCGACGACATGGTGGCCCAGATGCTGAAGTCATCCGGGGGCTTCGTCTGGGCCTGCAAGAACTACGACGGAGACGTGCAGTCGGACATCTTAGCTCAGGGTAGGTGTTCAGCTCCTGTGCCTGTGTCCTCTTAAGATCGTAATACAAGCAGGAAAGCTGGCAATTGGATTTCTAGAGTCTGTTGCGATTTGCATACAGATTATTTCAAACCAGTTTTGTGACAACTGGTGCCAATCTGAGGTTTAAAATGAACAAAGGAATTATACAAAGGATATTGTTACAGTTTCAAAAAGTTGTTCAGAAACGCAGGCATACAGGCACAGTTACATTGCAAACATGTACGTATTTTTCTCTTTATAATTCACTTTTTTCTTTTTTTATCAAGTTCTAAAAAAGCAAAACTAATGTAGTTGTAGCATCCCATTGTGCAATAAGATCAACAAGGTAAATGCTTTTGGCACAAAGCTGCATGAGGCTGTCTGTCACACATCAAGATGTTGGATGTGTGACAGACAGCACATGTGCTGAGGATTCACAAGGTTTTCAATCAGCACTCCTCAGGTAGCGCTGGCATATCATGTTGTGTATTCCCCTTGTGATGCAGATGCATCGCAATGTAGTCTTGACATATATTTGCTTCATACTTTCCCCACACCTTAATTATTTGGGGGTGCCAGTTGTGTTGTAATCACGTGTTGGTTTCATTTGACAATTAACTTGGATGCTGGTTCTTGCTTTCAGTCTTCTAATGAACGGTTGGAATGCGGCAGAAAGACAGGTTGTTTGTTTCTGTTCCGAAACCAAAAACCCAATTCCCATATCAATGAATTATCAACGGAAAGAATAAGGGTGCAAAGCAAGCATTCCAAATGGCTCAATACTTTGATTTGAAAGGGATATATACAAAAAAATTGGGTTATACTCTCTGTGTGTTCATGCAAACTTTCTTGATGACCTATTGCTTATTCAGGTCGCCACTAGGGGGCAATGTTCATCTATTTACAAGATATTTTCTTAAAATATCAAAAAAGGCAAAAAGAAATGCAGTCCCATCTTGTACCTACAGTAACTACTTACTGTGTGTGTGTGTGTGTGTGTGTGTGTGTGTGTGTGTGTGTGTGTGTGTGTGTGTGTGTGTGTGTGTGTGTGTGTGTGTGTGTGTGTGTGTGTGTGTGTGTGTGTGTGTGTGTGTGTGTGTGTGTGTGTGTGTGTTCAGGCTTCGGCTCTCTGGGTCTGATGTCGTCGGTGCTGGTGTGTCCCGATGGGAAGACCATCGAGGCCGAGGCAGCCCACGGCACCGTGACCAGACACTACCGAGAACATCAGCTGGTAAGACCACGCCTACACCCTGAGCCTAACCCCTAAACCTATCAACTAAACCCTAACTATTAACCTAACCTCTAGCCCTGACCGTAACCCTAGGTTCAGAAGAAAGTGTTGCTCTGTGTAAAATTCAAGTAATTTGTGCGCTCATGGTATAAATAGATGCGCACGATATGAGTGTATCATCACACTCATTCTGTTTGCATTAAGAGTATGGAATTACTTGTTTCTACCATCCATTATGAATATTTTATTATTTAAGTATTAGAGGATCATGACTAAAAGAGGGCAAATGTATTCTCGATAGAACATTGGATGGATAGCAGTCATGTCATTGTGTAGGCTCAATGTTGTGAAACAAATGGTGGACTACAAAACATAAACCCCTGTAGAGTCATATGTAGAATGCTGGTTTTTTGACAGTATGGTTAAGATCAGAGAGTGGTCTACAAATGTATCATTACTATAAGAATAACCAGCAATAAAGTGATTGGCTACAGTTATATTATATATAAAACATTTCTGTCTTTGTTATTGAGGGCAAACCAACGAGCACCAACCCCATCGCCAGCATATTCGCCTGGACCCGAGGACTGGAGCACAGAGGCAAACTGGACGGAAACCAAGATTTGATCAAGTAATACACCCTTGACATATTAACTACTATAGCTATATAGTAGTAGCTATAGAGCTGCTGCGTGACAGGATCCACTTCACCATCCCTCCCTGCGCCCTGTCCCCCTGCGAGGCTCCGTGCCGCTGCCCATGGTGACCAGCTGTCTGTTGACCTGTAGGTTCTGTCAGACTCTGGAGAGGGTCTGTGTGGAAACTGTGGAGAGAGGCGTGATGACCAAGGACCTGGCCGGTTGCATCCATGGTTTGGCCAAGTATGTTTCACCATGTGTTTTTCTGATCATATATAGTGTACACTCTGGGTATTTGTAATATATGTGCGTAATCTAAATCTATATCTAGCGATAGAGATAGATGAAAAATATGTATAACTAAATGCGTTGTTGGAAAGGTGCATACTTCCATGTTGTGATATTAATGTTTAAGTGATGTTTTAATGAAGACATTAGGAGCACATGAAAGGGTTTGGGCTGGATGGTTAGATATAGGTAGTTTGTTTTGGTTTACGATATGGAGTTTGAAGGTTGGGGAATAGGGTTTGGGACTTGATTCTGTTAGGGTTTTGGCTCAGGGTTACAGGTTATTGTTTGGAGTTTATTGGCCTGGGGTTTCAGTGGTTATATTTCAGTGTGGGATAGGGTTAGATTTATGGTCTGTAATGATCCCAGCGCTGTGTCTTCCCAGCTGCAAGTTGAACCAACACTACGTGACCACCTCAGACTTCCTGGACGCCATCAGGACCCACCTGGACAAGGCTCTGGGGAAGTGAGGCACCGAAGAGCCCAACTCAGACAGACTACTCCTTTTGTAACTTTTTAAGGCCCTCGTTTGGGTTGGCCCTTTCTCGCCAATTTCAAAAAGGAAAACACTACTACAAGTGCTATGTTAAGGTTGTTTCACACTACAGCTCAAGCTGAGAGCGCATCCCTTTTCGACCCATTTTAATCAGTGAGCCCAAGCACACCTGTTTGGAGTGGAGGTGTACTACAGAGTGGAGCGGGTATTTTGATCCGGACTGGATCAGCTGATCAATGGAAATGGTCTAGATGGCAGGTCCACGTGGGTAGGCCGGCAGTGGGAAGACAAGTGCTACCGCTCTACGCTTGAGTTGTGGTGTGCAGCGGGCTTTAGCACTTTTACATTGTCATGTGATATCTGTGCCCCTCCTCTCCAATTGCCCTACCTGCCATACCCAATTGCCTTTGTATTACACTGCCCCTTTGCATCTGTGTATAACGTATTGCTACACATTGGACTGCTTTTCCACATAGACCAGTCTGAAAAAATAAGTAAAGGTCATTTTTACGATCCTAATTTGTTATAACGATGACAGATTGTGTTTTTATAATGGTACCGTCAATCTTAGTGTCTGTAATTTAAACTACCTGTATTCTATATTCTACCAATATTTTTTTTTCGTGATAAGCCCAATGAAAACATTAATGTGCATAACATATCGTTTCCTTTTTTTAACGAAAAAACACACCCTCATTTCAAATAATTACAGGGAAAAAGTTATCCAACTTGCCAGCAGAGCGCGTCCGAGAGACTTTGTTAGTAATGGAAATGGTTTGTTATCACATCATGGTCATCGATGATGTTGAAACGCCCGTGTTAGTTAGGGTCCCAGGCTCTAATTTTTTGGAAGCAAGCATTGTTAAACTACATTCTGTAATTAACTTTATGTCACTTTGTTCTGAAATCTCCTTACTGCTGGCAAATTGATGTGTTGTGGAATCTATTGACCATTTAAATCAATACAATAAGAAAAAAATAACATTGAGAGTTATTTCCATCTAGGATACCCTAAATCCATCAAACCCAGGCCATAGTAGTTGAAGTCATGGAACACATGGTTGGCCCACATTAATTGGCTGTCTATTGATGTTTAAAAGGTGATCTGTTTACAGCCGAGACCACAAACTCTTTTACTTCTGGGGTTTTCAGAGTGAGGTATAATCATAAAACATGGCTCAGCCAAATTAGACCCACAACACAGCTGGCAAAAGATTGGGTTAAACAAACTGATTGGGGACTAAATTATTTTCTACAGTGCTTATTATTTAATTACCTTAACAAGCTGACCATAACCCCTTACAGATTTATATGCTTGTTCCTTGTTTTCATATTTGGCTCGATGTGGTACCACGTCCTGTTCGTCCAAACAGGACGTGGTTACAGTCAGCGATCCAGCTGTCTGATCTAAGACTCATGCAGAGACCATTAAACATGACAAAATAAGAGCCATGCTCAAATTAATGAAGCAGAAGTTCATAGTCAATATTGAAGATCAATACGGATATTGACTAGTCTTTATTGTTAACGTCTTGGATGATTTTTGACACTAATCCAAATATGGATGAAGATGCAGACAATTTCCTAGCCTAGCTTTGAGTATAACTAAAACATTAAATAGTATAATAGTAAATCACCCAATGAAAGCTGTGTATTTGTAAACATTTGCTCCCATCAAATGCTTTGAGTGTTGATAATGTTTGTGTTGGATGTATGATGTTGCCTCATGCAGCCCGCAGTGTTAGTTTGCCAAAAAAGAAACACAAGCCCTCGTCATTTAAACTAGAGAACCTTTATTACATAAACCATGGTTGTCCATGAGGCCTCAGTTTGATATTTCTCATTCCATAATGAAAATGAACCAGCAGAGCGTCTCAGCGTTGGTCTTTAGTGTGCATACCAAGGCTGACCTGCATGGCAGGTCAGGGGGGCGCCCACTTCCCCCAAAACAATAACTATGAACCACAGCACCAGCGCCATCTATTGGCTTTCAATTCAATCAGTTCAATAAACAGGTGGCAGGAACCGTCCAAAAACCAGTCTACACTACTTTGTGTAGACGACATCACCACGGAGATGAGAACGCCGGGGACGAGGTTACATCCTCACACCAATGTATGCCTATATAAACCCCCCCCAATCATGTTTGTTCCTGCCCTGTTCGTTGGCAAAAGAAAATACCGAATTGATTCAAGTGAAAGTGACGTGAAGGCAGCACTGAATTGAAATGAAACTACAAGTAACAATAAACCTACAGCTGATTCTCCGCTCAAAATACCTTTTTTCTCTGCGATTCTTAATTCGAATTGACAACCATCTAATTTCCATGTCAATGAAACTGCAGTATACGTAACAAACAAAACACAAAAGGCATATCTGTTTCTGTTAAATAATATTGCCGTCATGGTTGCCTGGAAGCTTCTAGACTGTTGTGTCTCTTGTCCTCGACTCCTTGAGGCAGATACGGTTTTCATTTCTCTCTCTTTTTTTTTTTTTGTTTCTTACTAATTTAAGACAGCCTTCAGAGAAAACTGAAACCTTTCATGAAAAGTGCATTGTACTGTTCACTGGATAACTATTCAGTTCTAAAAACAAGTATGTCCACTACAGGTGAGTCATGTAATGCAAATGTTGTGAATGAGAAAAAGAAAATGGTGGATTAACACACTAAACACTGCAGAATCGTATGTACAGTCAGAGGGCTTAACCGTTGCTCAGTCACAGCTTGCCCACGCGATGATGTCGCAACTTTGGAATTAAGTGTTCTCGGGAGAAATCCGCTCACAAGATGTGTCTCTCTCACACACACACACACACACACATACACACACACACACAGAGAAAGCCTGGTACTGCTGCCCCAAGTGTTCTACAGTGGCATGACAAAAGACAAGACTGCGGAGGTGGTTAAAATACACAAATGGACAAATCATTCAGTATTGTTCTTGTCGTCTTTCTAAGGCATCATACAGCACATAACCGAGGGTCAAGAGACCTGGGAAGAGGCATTCTTCAAGCATTTGCTGAGAAATCGCTAAAACGTTCGATATTGTTTCGCCTCGTTCTGTTTTCATCCCCCCCCCTGCCAGAGCCCTGTCTCTAACCCATACGGTTAGTTGATGACACCTTTCCCCTGCCGATTGATCCCGCTCCCTGCCAAACATCTGTCTGCATCCCTCTGCTTTAAGGAGTTGATCAAACAATTGATGTGTATTCACCTTTATCCTGTGCTCCTCTTCCTCCCTACCAGACCTCTGTCTCTAATCCCATATTGTTGTTAAAGCAATGGGGCCACTGAGGGGTCAGTCAAACAACAGATCCCACACAGACCAATAGGTCTGGGGCCCATCTTGCTCAGGTATCTCTCACTCACACACACACACACACACACACACACACACACACACACACACACACACACACACACACACACACACACACACACACACACACACACACACACACACACACACACACACTTTAAATACCAATTTGTTCTGACCGAAGATTGGCTAGGAACAGGTCCCCACTATTAGAATTGTTTAGTATGTATATTGAAACCTATCAATATGTTGTGACTATGTATCAAACGCTCGATATACAGTGAGTAAATAGACCCGGCACGATGAAAGTTCAGTTGCAAACGTATCCATCTGGCACTTTCAGTAAAAATATATAAGGGCTTACTTTTTTTTTTCTCTCCTGTGAATTATGTAATGGTAAACAAAACTCTAGCACATCAAATGAAACCGCGATGGCTGCGCTCTCTTTTTCTTTTTTGTTTGTTAAATAACTGACACATACACACAACATAGAGATTTGGCGATTCCGCCCAAATGTTTTTTTCTTTTTTTTGTTGAGTCAGTAAAGAGCGGTAGTTCCAAGAAGGAGCTCAAGGGGCCGACAGCGTCGACAGTCTCTGAGACGCTGCTACGAGCGCTCAAGTTAAAACAAGGTCTTAGTCCAAGTGCATCACCGTCTTGGCTTCAGAGTTCGACTGTTCTGGCTCCTTGGTGCCAAAATGGCAAAAAAATAAAATAAAAGCACTCCAGTTTCTTTCAACGCACCCAGACAGCAATTTTAGTACTTTTTTCTGCCTAGGAAGAAGAAAAAAAGAAAAACACAACCAAGAGCTTCTCTATATTGTCACCATTCATGGTGTAGTGTAGCTGCTGGTATCCTTCCCAAAGTTGTAATACTCCTCCATATCGTCCATATTTGCTGTTGTGAGTTTAGTGAGGTTTTGGGAGCCACCGTTGTCCATATTGTCGGGCGACGTGAAGTTGAAGTTTTGACCTTCGTAATCGGACTGGCCCTCCATCTCGGGAAGACCTTCTGAAAAAAAGGGCGGAAGAAGGTTGTTCAACAATAACAAAGAACTGCCCTATTCATCATGAAATCAACTGTTTAAGGTCTGATTCGCTTAGCGGCCATCTTGGTTCTAAACGGTAGTTGGGTTATAAAGGACCAAGATTGCCGCTATGTGAAGAAGGCCCATTCTCTCAATATATGGAATTTTAATTATGTTTAATGAAAGGAATGGAGTTAAACCAGGTAACCAATCTACTGAAAGTAGACAAAAAAAAAACCTGTCTGCGTCGGTATCTTAATGAATGCATTTCACACAGGAACAACCTACAGAATGTTAAAAGGTTGTTTATCACAGGTTGATCAAATAACTAATAATTGTAATCTAGATGTCCGCTAAACACAACCTTAATACCCAGTCAGTCAGTTAGAAGCTGCTTGGATCCAATAAAATCGACTTGGAATTCATATACAGGTAATTACCGAGCAGTTCCGAGTTTGGACACGCGGCTCAGGGTTGCCTATTGCTCTGTCGTAGCCACTGCGTTTTGAACCCTGTACCTCTGGGCTGGGATTTGAACACCCTAACCACTACATTCCTCTGCCTCTCTCGCAACAATCTCCTTTAATGAAAGGTTAGCAGGGTTGTGTTTGCCTTTCTTCTAGCATGGCCCCCAACACTACTGTTAGCACCACGTCTGGTTTAGCTGCAGGGGGCGTTTGTTTATAGCTGGACTCCCCGAAGCACCACACACACACACACACACACACACACACACACACACACACACACACACACACACACACACACACACACACACACACACACACACACACACACACACACACACACACACACACACACACACATTCCTCTCTTCCTTTGTTGACTTGTTTTTGAAGTTAAGTTGAATTGTTATGGCCAATAGCCCAGCTTAAGTACTTTGAATGGGTGTAACTCCATGTATTTATTATGATTTATAATGCAATAATTGATTTGTTCTGCATACATTTCCATTAATTACATTCAAAGAAGGCTTCAGTTCTTTGAATAAATACAGTTTTACGCCATACCGTTTTTTTTAAATAAATTAATTCATGATCCATCCAGTTATGGTAATGAATAAAGTTGGGCTATATTCCAATCATACAGTTCTCCTCATAAAGTGGATCCATTAGGTTTTGCTCACCTTGTCCCTCGGGGGAGACGTCCATGCCATGCTTGACCTTCATGTGGCGACTCAGGTTGCCCTTCAGGTTGAACTTACTGGTGCAGTACGGGCACTTAAAGGGCTTGCTGCCCGCGTGGAGGTGCATGTGGCCCAGCAGGTTGTACATTCGGTTGAAAGACTTACCGCACACCTAAGGGCGAAGCAATAAAATGGAAGAAAATATAAATTAGATTCTTCGGTTGTGAATACGTTAATCGTTGATGAAAAGGCAAAACATCAGACATTAGGGTGGTCTGTAAACAGCATGACTAAAACATCTCTTCAAAGAATGAAACCATTTCCTCCCAACTATAAATGAAGTTAAGCATGAGGAAACACTATTTACTATTTCACAGCAGATTTTATGCAGACTTACTGCCAGTAAAATAAGAAACATCTCATCAAATAAGAAGCAGGTTTCAGGCATGTTTCTCAAGGATGCTCACTTGTACAGCGAAGGACATCGGGAATCAAACCCAGTGCATGTTTTACTGGGAGTCAAACACCCTAGCCACTACAACACACTGCCAACACCCTCCTACAGACAACATGGCTGTCGCGATAGTTTAGTGGTTTTGGGGTTTCAGCAGGAGGGCAAGGGGTTGGAACCCCCCATGAAGGCATCTCCCCAGGCTCACCTTGCACTTGAAGGGTTTGACGGGCAGGTGTACGATCATGTGGGTTTTAAGGGTCTGCTTCTGGATGAAGCTCTTGAAGCAGACGTGGCACTGGAAGGGTCGGATGCTGTTGTGGATCAGCATGTGGCGCTTCAGGTTGGCGGACAGCGTGAACTCACGGGAGCACACGTCACACTTGTGTCCCTTCATCCCCTGAGGAGGAAACCCAGAGATGACATCGGTGTGAGTGCTGTGGTTTATTAATAGCACTCCTGCAGTGCACAGTCACAACAACAGTTACCGCAATAATCTAGCACAGTTACATTCTGAATTTAAAAATTTTCCTCACATTGTGTGTAAAGATATCTTTATCTGCATCTATTTTTGAAACGTTTGTATAGTTTCATAATTAATTAGTTTTCAGTAAATGTTTGGTAAATAATACTTTTATTTGAAAAGTGTATTCTTTTCATTCTGATTACGGCCTTGTTCTTCCTGCTGTGCCTGTGACACCCAAATATCCCATCTGTGATTAATAAAGGAAATCTCATCTTATTGACTTCAGTGTTTAGGTATCTTTACTTTAGGAAAGGTAAACCATTGACAAGCTACGGCAATTTACTGTCATCATTTATTAAGGAAAGGTTTAAGGAATTAAAAACATTTTTTAATGCAACTCTAGAAATAACATCAGTCCACCAAAATAAATGCATGGAATAGATGCGTATGCATAACTGTGAGTGAAAATATTAAGTTGTAGACACCACTCGCAGCATATTTGTACAAGTTCCCTCTCACCTGTAGGTGCGGTTAAGGCCACCAGAGGGAGCAGTGAGGAGGAATGAGGGGTGGGCCGCACGTACACCCTCAAATAAATTATTCTCACCAGGCGGACGGCACTTCCTGTTTAGTCTCTGCCTACCGTGCATATATAATGCCTCTGGAAAACAACCAATTTACTTTGCGGATTGAATTAAAAAGTTAACAATTGAATTTCTCCATCGAGGTAATCCATTTTAACATGAGCATTCACGTATTATAATCAATCATTATCATGACAGCTAAAATATTTTATATTAGATCAAACTAGTGCTATGTTTACCAATTTAATCAATGAACGCATCAGATAACAAGTTCTGTGTGTGTGTGTGTGTGTGTGTGTGTGTGTGTGTGTGTGTGTGTGTGTGTGTGTGTGTGTGTGTGTGTGTGTGTGTGTGTGTGTGTGTGTGTGTGTGTGTGTGTGTGTCCCCAACTGGTCATCAATCATGCACTAATATAAAGACACCCTATAGTTGTATCATAACTATGAAAAATACAAAAAAAAGACAACTTCCTTCTTCTACCTTGTAATCTGATGAAGCTAAGACAATTCCCATAGCTAGAGGGGGGGAACACTTAATTTAGCTACGCTCTACTTTATCCTAATAAATATTGCCTGCTCTGCACTGTGCAGTAGAAGTCTCCACAGTGCAGACACGGCAATCATCTCTCTAGCTGCAGTCAAATATCATCACTGGCAAAATCAATGATTGTAACGCTGCATTACAAAGCAAAGGGCTTCCACGTAGCAGCGGAGGATTCAAGCTCAATAGTTTGTTTACATGAATTAACGTCATCTCAACAATACAGAGCCCTTTCTTAATGAACTCCGTGGGAGCTGCTCTTACAATCTGCTTTGCTCCCCCTGACAGGGCGGTGGGATGTTGGCTGGCCATGGAGACACGCAGCCTGCCGTTTCATTGGCCAGGCACCTGCCTGCAGTGGTGCCCGTCGTGTTCTAGCTAGGGGTCCCCTCAGACCTCAGTGTTGGGACGGCGTGAGGAGAGAGTGGGTGTGGTTTGGACAACAGAGGAGCGCTGGCCCTATTCTCGTCATTCAAACGTCTGTCTGATGGTTTATTGGGGAAGTCATTGCATTTTGCTGTAGTGGTGGTGGTGGTGGGGGTGGGGGTGTTGTTGCTATCTGTGGCGGTGGTGGTGTATATTGTGCGGTGGTGGTGGTGTTTGTTGCGTTAGTGGTGATGGTGTTGTGAGCGGTGTTGGCATTGTTGAAAGTGTGGCTGGTGTTGGTGGGGCTGTTGTTTTAGTTGTGGCGGTGTGGTGTTAATGCTTGTGTTGTTGTGGTATAAGGGGCGGTGTTGTGGTGCGAGTGTGGCCTCACTAGGGGCTGTGTGGTGTCGGTACTAGTGATGATGATGCTGTTAGTGTTAGTGTTGGTGGCAGTGTGGGCATTGTGGGCCCTGGTGGAGTCGGTGGGTGTGGTGTTAGCGGTGTTGCAGTGTCGTTAGCGGTGGGGTGTGGTGCTGCGGTATAAGTGGGGGTGGTTTTAGCGGTGATGGTGTGCTGTCAGTGGGCTTGGGTGTTGCTTCCTGCCGTGTTGCTGGTGGTGGTGCGGTGGATAATGGTGTCGGAGGCTGTGGCGGTGCAAGGGGTGTTTCCGTACCTTATGCGTGAGCGAGTGCTGCCGCAGGTGGTGGAGCTGCACAAACTCCAGGCCGCACTGCGAGCAGGTGTACGGCCGCGGGCTCTGGTGCTTCAGCAGGTGGTTCTGCAGCTGGCTGCGGTAGGCGAACGACTTGTTGCACTCGGTGCACTGGAAGGTGTGGGGGCCCTGGTGGCTGGTCTGGTGGCGCTTGAGGTGGGCGTACGTGGGGAACTCCATGCCGCACTGGGAGCACACGTGGCAGCGGCCGCGCTCGTGCTTGGCCTCGTGGGCCCGCAGCTCGCTGGGGTAGGCGAAGCCGCGGCGGCAGAAGCGGCAGCTGTAGGGCTTGACGTCGGTGTGCTGCAGCATGTGGCGCTTCAGGTGGCTGGTCTGCGTGAAGCCCTTCTTGCACACGGTGCACTTGTGGGGCCGCGTGCCCTGGTGGGTGAGCAGGTGCGTCTGCAGGTGGCTGGGCTGCTTGAAGAGCTTGCCGCACTGGGGGCAGGGGTGCGGCTTGATGCCGTTGTGGCCCAGGATGTGCGTGACCAGGTTGTACTTGGACGTGTACGACTTGTCGCACATGCGGCACTTCCAGCGCTTGAGGCCGTCGCCCACGTCCACGCAGTACGACTCGTCGATCTGGATGTTGATGTCCAGGCGGTCCACGCGCCGGCCGCCGTGGCGGCGGGGGGGCGGCGGGTGCTGGTGCTGTGCGTGGGGCCCCGCCCCTGGCGCCGTCGTGGCCGGCGCGGCCCCTCCGGGCCCGCCGCCGCCACCGCCGCCGCCGCCTCCGCCCCCCCCTCCGGCCGCCCCTCCCCCGCCGTCCGCCCACATCATCCCCTGGCCGCTGTCCTCGTAGTCGCCCCCCATGCCCATGTCCCCGGAGTCGTAGCTGCCCACCTCGCTGGTCTGGAAGTAGCTGCTGATGGCCTCGTCCTGCTGGCTGGCCTTCATCATGCTGTTGCCCGGGGAGTCCTCCTCCACCTCCCGCACCACCCCCCCACCTCCTCCACCTCCACCTCCTCGCCCGTGGGGCCCCATGCCGCGAGGCCCGCCGACTCCTCTGTGGCCCTGCTCCCCGGGACCCCCGGGACCGCCGACGCCTCCTCCTCCTCCTCCCGCACCTCCTCTGTGGCCCACCTGCGGCGGGGGGCCGTGCACGTGGGCGTTGGCCTGCTGCTGCTGCTGCTGCGGCGGGCCGGGCGCGTCCCGGTCACACTCGCTGCAGCTCTTGCTGGAGCGCAGGGAGGCGGGGTCCACCTGCACCAGCCCGCCGCGCGGCGCCATGCTGTTCAGCATGTGGACGCAGGAGTTCATGGCCGAGGCCACGCCCTCCCCCTTGACGTGCGACGAGGGCCCGTCGCCCGGGACGCCGTGGCGGTCGGGGCCCACCATCTTGCTGTCGGGGTGCTGGGGGTGCCCCTGTTGCCAGCGGCGCTGGCTGCAGCTGGGCTGCATGTGACCGTCCTCTCCCAAGGTGTCCCCCAGGTAGTCTCCGTTGGCTCCGATCAGCTGGTCGGCGTACTCGTAGTCCACTCCGTCTACTGGTGGCGCGGGGGACTCCTTGGGCTCGCCGGTGTAGAAGCCGTTGGGGGCGATGGTGGCGCCGAACACTTCATTCTGGGAGATGAGACCTAGCACGGCGGCCTGGGCCAAGGACAGCACTACGACGGGGTCTGTCTGTGTGCCTGCGTCCACCAGCCTGGCCATCACCTTGGGCTCACATCTACCCAGGCGCCGGCTCGCCTCCTCCTGGGGGGAACACAAACACACACACACACACGTGCAAAGACACAAAGTTAGACTGCAGTCCACTGGGAGGCCTTAAACAACACCACCCTCCATTGAACTTTTCCTCTAAAAGTTTAGTTAAAAGATAAGATGGGAGAGGATTGAGGAAAGGTTTTGTGTCAATCCTCCATGGTCTTGTCTTATGTTGTAGTTCCTAGAGTGTCGAACGATGGTGCCATAAATGAGGTATTCACCATCCAATCATCCTGTTCTTTACATAAACAACCAGTGTCTAGGAGGATGGTGATGTTTACAGATCTCTAGACCAGTCCATACAGTACCAGTTTGGCTACGTGCTGGAGGAAGACAATTGGGTCACGGTGCGTCCTCCAATGGTGCTGTGGTTTTAATCTTTCCACCAACAAATGGGACCCTGGCATTAATCTATCCAGCAAAGCCTCCAATCAAATGTATCCCAATACATCAGTGTGTCTGTAGTCCAAACAATAGAAAGACAGAAGTCAGAAAATACGATGTGGAGGTAATTAGAAGGTAGAAGGTCTGAGCAAAGGTACCATCTGCCTCCTCAACTTAAAGTCCCGGCTGCAAATCTGTGATGGGCTCCATGGGCCACTCACAAAGCACTGTGCCAGTGAAAGATCTTGCTCCAATATCTGAGGTATTGGTTATTAAAGACACCCTCATGCATAACCCCAGAGGTGGTGTTCTGTGTGTGTATGTGCATGTGCGTGTATGTCCAAATCTTATCTAATATCTAAGCTATTGGTTATTAAATGCACTGTGTGTGTGTGTGTGTGTGTGTGTGTGTGTGTGTGTGTGTGTGTGTGTGTGTGTGTGTGTGTGTGTGTGTGTGTGTGTGTGTGTGTGTGTGTGTGTGTCCACAGGCCATCTTATCTTGATACACACAAACAGGAGAGGGGGAAGAAAGAACTGAGATTAAGAAATAAAAGAACAGAAGAGCTGAGAGGCTAGAGAAGAGAAGAGAGAGAGAGAGAGAGAGAGAGAGAGAGAGAGAGAGAGAGAGAGAGAGAGAGAGAGAGAGAGAGAGAGAGAGAGAGAGAGAGAGAGAGAGAGAGAGAGAGAGACGCAGAGCAGTTACAGTGAGAGAAAGAGCAATGGGAGGGGAAAGAGATGCAGAGCAGAGAGATAGAGAGAGATAGAGAGAAACAGGCAGAACAAGAGAGACTGAAGGGAGGGGAGAAGAAAATGAAAGAGGCAAGAGGGAGTGAATGAGAGATAAGGAGAAGAGGGGGGAGGGAGAAATAGGACTGAGAGAGAGAGAAAGAGAGAGAGAGCAGAGTGAGAGGGTGACTGAGAGAGGAGGGAGGGGTGAGCAAGGCAGTGAGCAAAATAGCAGATAAGAGAGAGAGAGAGAGAGAGAGAGAGAGAGAGAGAGAGAGAGAGAGAGAGAGAGATAGAGAGAGAGAGAGAGAGAGAGAGAGAGAGAGCAAGGAAGGAGGGGGAGAGAATGAGTGAGAGAGACAGAATGTTAGTGAGAGAGGGAAGGGACGGGGAGAGAGAATGAGTGAGAGAGAGAGAAGGGAGGGGGAGAGAGAGAGAGAAGGGAGGGGGAGAGAGAATGAGTGAGAGAGAGAGAAGGGAGGGGGAGAGAGAATGAGTGAGAGAGAGAATGAGTGAGAGAGAAGGGAGGGGGAGAGAGAATGAGAGAGAGAGAAAAGGGAGGGGGAGAGAGAATGAGTGAAAGAGAGAGAAGGGAGGGGGAGAGAGGGAGAGGCAAAGAGAAACTGAGAAAGAAGGACAGAGAGAAATAAAATGAGAAATGAAAGCCAGACAAAACAAGAGACACAAAAACCATAGCTGGACGAGGTGAGCGACACACGCGTCGTCTAAAGGAGTTGAGAGAGCAGTTAGGAGGACAACCCCAAAAAAAAGAGGTTGGTTGGCCGCCATGACTGACTTTTACGCAACGTACGCCGACACTTTACAAACAAACACAGATGCCAAGAACAGAGGAATAGATAAGAGTGAGCGCTCGCGACAACTTCACAAAGCGTACTAGTCGAGAAGAACGCAGGTAACTGCAATCTTTGCCTTTCAACTCCACCAATTGCGAACAATCAGCAGACACACCACCACCCCAACCCAATACAACACCATCATCTGCCACACTCCTTTTCTCTCTCCCCCCTCCCTCTATCTCTCTCTCTATCTCCCCCTTTCTCAAACTTACCACACTCCTCCTGCTGTGATGCTTCAGGTGCTTGAGGGACCTCATCCTGCTCTCGGTTGAGTGTGTGAGTGACAACAAGGCTGCGCTCCGGCTCCTATTTATACGTGAGGGGAAGAGGCGGGAGGGAGGGAGGGGGTGAAGGAGGTGGCCTATGTAAGCCCCGCCCCCCCTGCCCCTCTTCCCTTCAACACGGTGCCAGTAGTGGCTGTGGGATTACACAGACGCAAACGCAGACACACGTCTCTCCACCACACACACCCCCCAAACTAATAAGTGTGTTCGCTCACTGATAGTTCAGTGATGGATTAGTGCTACGCACACGCAACAAAAAGTGAAAAGAAATGGACAGGAATTATTTATTTTATTGCTGCCCATCATTCAGCCTCTAACTCATATTTTATTCTCTCTGTATCTGCCTGTCTGTCTGACTATCTGTGTGACCATCTCTGCCTATGTGTCTGCCTATCGGTATGACCATCTCTGCCGATCTGTATGTATGTTTTTATGCATGTCTGTCTGACTACCTTTCTCTACCTTTCTCACTGCTCTACTGATCCACTGCCTGTCTGTCTATCTATCTTTCTGTACATCTACCCATTACTCCCTATACATTTATTGAGAATCAGACTCTGTGTGTTTCTCTGCCAGGGGGAATTTGTACCCATCTGTCTGTATCACTGCCTGTCTGTCTGAATTTGTACATGTCTATCTGATTCAATGGATGATTTTCTGCCTGTATCTCTGGCTGTTTTCGTCTGGCTGTTGATGTCCCCGCCCATCTCTGCCTGTCTATGCATCTGTACCCGTCTGTCTGAGTATATCACTGTCCCTATCTCTGCATGTACGTCTGTCTGTCTACCACTGCCTCTTTTTGTTTGTCTCCATTTTTATCTCTCTGTCTTGCTTTCTCACTGTCTCTTTGTTTCTGTTCCTCTCTCTTGTATCCAAGTCTGCACAAAAAAAATCTTCCTATACTTTTCTCTGCTCAAAAATGATGATGATGAATGTGAGAGAGAGAGAGAGAGAGAGAGAGAGAGAGAGAGAGAGAGAGAGAGAGAGAGAGAGAGAGAGAGAGAGAGAGAGAGAGAGAGAGAGAGAGAGAGAGAGAGAATACTGGAAAAAGAGGGGAGGGTGGGAGGGAGTGAGCGAGTGAATGAGTAAGAGCGAGAGAGAGAGAAGGGAGAGACAGAAAAGAGAAAGAGAAGGAGGGGGATGGGAAGAGTAGAGCAGAATGCGGTAAAAAAGAATAAGGAAGATGGAGGGAGAACTACATAGATCTAGGGAGGAAGTTGGAGGGAAGTAGGAAGGTATGATGCTATTGCTAATGATGCATTAAATAGGCCCGCTATTCGTTCACCATTTGACTAAAAGATAAAACACCAAACAGAGGACCGCTACCTCGACTGTCAACTACCAAACCAAAAGGTCTGGGGTGCGGAAAACTAAATGATAAAAATAATTGACCCTGTTTTATTTGATCGCAATGCCCCCCTATCAGTGACATTGCGGGGTATCTGACTGTCTCCAAAGGTCATGTATGTTGATTTGATCTACGCACACAGTGAATAAAAACAAATAGTATTATTGTTTCCACTAAAGAGGAAAAAAAAAGAAGATAAATAAAATAAAGTATCTTTATATCTAAAGTTAGGGTAGGCAATTTGGAGAAAGTAAGCATATGCAAGTTTTTTGAAGTTTATCCCACCCCTCCCTTCAGGCCTCTGTTCAAAGCCACTCCCCCAAAAATTACAGACTAGCTCAGAGCTTCAGCAATAGGTCAGCTTGGCATGGTGGAAGACCTCACTCATACACAATGAGTGCACAGGAAGAGTGCACACATATAGGTACTAGGCAGGTAGGTAGACAGCCAGGTGGGCTATATAAATCATTTAAATCAGGTAAAATGAAATTGTGCATACATGGAGAGGCGGTTGCGATACAGCTCTTGAGTGGGTGATAGGGTGGTAGTCGGGGAGTATAGCAGGTACATGGGTTACAGCAGGTATACTTTTGGAAACAAGAAAAATCCCCTCCACAAAAATACTGCCCCCCATCGTAGTCCTCAAAGCAGTACTTATGAGCTGTCACCCATGTTGCTTTAAACATTATCTCCCTGACCATTTTGTCAAGTTAGGTTGTTGAAACTATCCTAGCTGCCAAAAGAAACCAGGCACTACTCAGTGGCATATATACAGTAAGAATATCCTGCACAGCATTTAGTAAGAAAAGCCAAAGGCAACAACAATAACAATTAAAAACATGGCAGAATTAACTCTTAAATCATATACAATTCAGATAGCTGAACTTTCAATTAAGAAGCACAAAATACAAATTTTCCATCAGAATATTCAATTATTTGAAGTTATCAAAGAGAGCTAGTATTTGTAAGCTAGGATACAAGAGCTCTCTAGGAGATACGTATTTGCTAGGAAATAAATATTAGGTAGAAACAATGCAAGATATATAGCTAAGATATAAGAGTTGGCTAGGGTATACGAGTCAGCTAGGAGAGATGTATTAAGAGTTAGCTAGGAGATATGTATTTGATATCATACATTAATTTGCTAGGATACACGTATTTGGTAGGATATAAGAAATAGCTAGGACATAAGAGTAGGCTTGGAGATACATTTTATCTAGGAAGTTAGCTAGGACACACATTTTTAGCGAGGACATAAGAGATAGCTACGAGAGATACATATTAGGTAGGAGTTACAATTTAGCTCGGAGATGTAAGCGGGGAATGTAAAGTTAGCTGAGAGATGCATATTTTGCTAGGAGATGACAGTGAGCTACGATATAAAAGATAACTAGCAGGTACATACGAGTTATATTAACTAAGAGAGGTAAGACAGAGATTTGGCATTCAGCATTACAAATGTCTCAGAGGCCATTCGCTCAAAACGGGACAGCTAAAAATACTGGTGTGAATGCTTTAGACGCTTTCAAGTCCTATTAAGAAATTATCAAACAAAACTCTAGAGGCAACCAGGTACAGTACCATTCAACTAACTTACAGTGAAACATGTGGAGCTAGATCGCTAGCTTGCTTACATTCTGCTCGGCTAAAATCTACATGGGCTGAGGATATACTAGTCTAGCAAAACGTACATACATACACAGTAGTTTGTTATTGTTTCCAATTAATTCTTGCACTCAGTGCGCTTGAAGCAATGCTCATTAGATACTATTTTCTATGTAAGCTACTATTTGACTATATCAAGATGAGAGTATAAAATAAAAATGGAAGAAAAATACATAATAATTCTCTCATGAAGACCTTGGTAATGTATAACATGGCATGTGATCAACATACCTTGGCATATAATCGCCAGTCAAATAAATTCTGTATCATGAGGTCTTGATTTTACAACAATAGCTACTTTTAGGATTTAACATTAAGGAACATTAAGACAGACACAATTGATGCATTCTTGCTACGACCAGACTAGAGGGCGTCTATACCATCATAACACTTGACCACCAGGTGAGGGTCTGGTTCTGCTCCATCTTGACCCGATCACAACATTGTGTTCTGTCTGTGGACCCGAGGCCTGGGTTAATCTAGTTTACATTCCTCTGACACTTATCTTGTGTGCATTTCTTCCTAGCCTGACATGTTAGCCACTTGTTGAGCCTAGGCTAGGCTAACCCAATGTTGGGATAGCCTAGCTATAGGGTTGTGCCTTGGGTTTTGTTTTAACTGTCATTGATGTACAGTTGGCAAGCTATTGTATTTGGGTTAATCACACACACTACTGAATGGCACCAGAGGCTGTTTGCTTAGTTAAGAAACAATCGAAGAATTTTGAATAAAATCACTTATTTAGAAAATGTTTTTTTTACATATTATGAGAGAATTGTTTTGTTTGCTTTAAGTTTGCAAAGAAACTGTTTTTTTCAATAGACTTTGTATCAAAAATGGCATGGGGGAACGGTCAACAACAGGATAGAGAGAACATGGAGGAAAGAGAGGGCAACAGCAGAGGAGAGGACAAAATGGGGGCGTAATGGAGGAAGCAGAGAGAAAGAACAGGAGAGAGAGCGAGCAGAGAGAGAAAGAGAGAGAGAGAAGCAAGCAGAGAGAGAGAGATACAGAGCAGGCAGAGAGAGAGAGCAGGGAGGGAGGGAGGGAGGGAGGGAGAGAGGGCGAGCGAGCAGAGAGAGAGTGAGAGGGTGAGTGAGTGAGTGAGTGAGTGAGAGAGAGAGGAAGGAGGGGGAGAGCAAGGCTGTGAGCAAAATAGAGCCAGATAAAGGGAGAGAGAGGGAAAGAGACAGAGCGAGAGAGCAAGAGAGAGAGCAGGAGGGAGGGAGGGAGAGAGCCAGGGAGAACAGATGATTGCATGGAATGAAAGAGGGATTGAGGGGGGAGGGAGGGGAGGAGATAAAGAGAACGGTGGAGGGAGGGGGAGACCATGAGCGAGTGAGGCAACGAATGAGGGAGGGAAATGGTGGAGTGTGAGAGGAGAGGGAGAAAGCAAATGGGAGGCAGGGGGAGGGTAGGATGTTAAAGGGAGAGCAAGAGAGTGAACAAGCAAGCGACGGAGAGAAAGAGCGAGAGAGAGAGAGAGAGCAAGCAGGCAAGCGAGCGAGAGACAGACAGAGTGAGACAGAGGGAGAAAAAAAGAGAAAGAGTGAGAGACGTAGAGAGAGGGAGAGATGGGGGCAGGGAGCAACGTGAGAGAGAGAAAGAGAAGGAGGGGCAGTGTGCAACGTGAGAGAGGAGAGAGACAGACGAAGAGAGAGGGAGAGACAGACAGAAAGAGAAGTAAAGAGAGAGAGAAGGGAGGGGTAGAGCGAGATGGAAACCGAGAGCAAGAGAAAAAAGAGAAAGACAGAGGGAGAGAGAGAGAGAGAGAGAGAGAGAGAGGGGGAGGGGAGAATGAACGAGGGAGAGGAGGAAAGAGGAACAGAAAGAGGGGGAGGGGAAGAGAACTGAAAAGAAAACTGAAAAGGAGAGGTAGAAAGACTGATAGAAAGAATAAAACAGAGGGATTGAAATGAATGACAGAAAGATATCACAGACATCATGTTAGACTTAACAGTATTGTCGCAAAAAAAACATTGGTTTGAAACTCATCACATGCCCAATGTTATCACCTCTATGCCCTCCAGGAAGAAAATGCCTTATTCGACAAGAGCACGGTGCATTTTGACATCCACTAAAGGCCTCAGACTAGCCACATGGGTTCATTATCTGAGAGAAACACGAACACCCTTTTACATCCTCATTTCATTAATTCCATTTATGTCCAACCCAAAACAGTGTCTAATAAGAGACTACAGCCATGTCTATGAATGAATCATGCACAGGACGGATATTCAGCTGGAAAAACACAAAAAATCCCTCTTGGGTTTGCCACCACCACGTCTTTAGTGTTTGGAACTTCTTCTATATAAATAGTCCAGGGATAACATAAAGGAGACGTGTGGCCTTTAACTAGGGGATGCTCTCACCCTACAGGAAGTGGAAGGAGCACCCTTAATGGCTGACCTTACTCTGGACTACAAGACTAGGCCTGTATCCAGGACTGGCAGGTATCCCGCACCCATGGTCCGGACCCAGAATGGCGTCGAATCAAGTCCCAGCTGTCCGGTTGCCTTTGGCCAGCCGAATTGGTCAAACAAATGTGATCCCCGTTCCTTCTGCAGCTCCAACTAACAGCAAGGCTGTTCTGAATGAAAGTTACAAATGCTACAAACACAGCAGTTTATATCCTTCTGTTACAAGAAAATGACAATAATTTGCGATTATGGAACGGGTTGTAAAACCGGAAGATAACAATGCCTCTATAGGGTGCAACTTAACTTATATACATCCAGGACATACATCCTATTCTCTATTCCATGAAGAAATAGTTTGGTTTACTGATAAGGAAAAGGATGGTTATCTTGTTTTGGTATTAGTTTGAGACTTTCAGGTTTCGGTAAGGGTTTGGTGAAGGTCGGAACGACATCTGGGGAACGAGTCGTGCAAATAATTACAGACACTGAAAACATTACATTTTAACAATTAACTAACTTGAAATTGAGCGACTAAATAACTATGAGTTACAAAAAAGCATACCTGGTATAAATTCCATATGGTGTGTCAGCAGATAACTTTTATATGACATTTGTGGATATATGTATCGGCTACTGTGCATACATGAGAATGACTCAGCCTTAGTTTAACCAATGTTTACTAGCCTATAATGCAACACATGCATAAACATGTGTGTGTATGTGTATAAATTCAGTAATCAACCATTAGAATATAAGTAGGCTCTTTATTTATTTAATTGCCATATGATTTTGTCTATGCTCAGCTGATTTGGAGTTGCCCGATGAAGAACATCATTAGAAAGCTATACAATTAAAAACAATGATTGGAGAAGATGGGTATTTTGCAAAAAGCCGTATCTCAGTAAGCATGGAGGCACTTGGAGGTGCAGCAATGGCAGCCATACCATTTCATTCTACCACTCTCCAACTCAGTTCCAAACTACATCACTCTTTCTCCTCTCATTCTCTCTTCCATCACTCTTTCCTCATGTTTCCATGGATACAGTTCACCCTTTGCTCTCTCTCCATCTCCATCCATCTCTCCCTCTCTCTCCCCCTACCTTCCTCTCTCTCCCCCTACCTTCCTCTCCCTCCCCCCTCTTTTTCATCCCTAATTCTGTTTCTTTCCTTTTTCTCATGCAATCTTCTTATCTCTGGCCCGACCACCTTCTCTCAATCCGGTACCTTCTTCCAGTTACTGAAACCTTGTAAACAAACAAACAAACACAGAAAGACAGTCTGAATAATTCTAAATAAACAGATATTTCATCAACAGTAGAGGAATCTTTTTCTTAAGTGGATACCATAACTATAGTGAATGAGCCACACACACAAACACACACACGTTAGAACAGTCGCACACAACCTTGCTGAGAGAGAACCCAATTACTGTGGATGGAAATCAATTTCCAAACGAGACAGGACGCTCTTTAAAGAGTAACCTAACACTGAGAGGAAAAAAAAATGACAATGACAGCGCCACCTCTGGCGCAACAGGGGTCATTGCAACCACAAATTTTGATTGGCACAAATTAGAGCAAGGTAACATGGCAAGTGAGATCCCCTGACACCAACAATTCTTATTCAAATATGATTTACCATTCAACTATTTTAGATTTCAGTGTTCGGCATACTGAAGTCTTACAGTCCAGCGAATACATACATTTCTTAGCATGGTGTGGCCGAAGTGGGAATCCCAAATAACCGCGGGGGTGTTGGCCAAGGAAGCATTAGTGAATTAAGATAGCATTATGCATTGTTGAAAAAGCCAAATTACAATTTGATTTCACAGACTTGTTGCAGGCAAAAGACACCCAGAGACGTTTAAAATGAATGTAGCGAGCAGTGGTTCAGTACAAACTGCAGCAAGAACTACATTTGCATGCATCCAACAAAGGACTGGCGCTAGCACTAAAGCTTGATTTATACTTCTGTATCGAATCGCCGCCATGGGTATACTGTGGTTATCCAACCCAGTGCTCACATTTATCGTTCTGCATCCCGACGTGTAATTACATTTTTGGAGAGGTGCAGGTAAGCTACGGCGTACCCACGGCAGCTATTCAACGCAGGAGTATAAATTAAGCTTAAATCTCCTTATTGTCACCCTTCCATGTACATGCCAGGATAACAGGCTACTTTAGCAGAAAAGCATTGTGGCCACTGGCTTCGAAAGAGTGATAACCCTCATTTGGTGTAGTCCAGATGAATGTGTTAAATTCACCAATGATTGGTCAACATTTAGATGTACTTATTGAGGTCTCAACAACAGTTCAGAGACTGGTTGCGTTAACAAAAAGTGGGCTGTTATAGTGCCCCCTTCAAATCAGTCAATCAGTGATATTGTTGTATGAGTAGTTAGAATTTGTCCTAAAAATAACCCCTCCACATCACTCACAAACAAAAAAAAAACACACACACGACAAACAAAGACAAGATAGATGGACGAGAGGAGAGGTTAAAATAATGCAAAAGGGGACTAGGGAAATGATTAAACATTGTTCTTGTTGTCTTTCTATGGCATCATATAACACATAACCGAGTCAAGAGACTTGGGAAGAGGCATTCTTCAAGCATTCCTCAGCAAAACCAGGAAATGAAGAGAATCAAAATTAAACATAGACAGATGGGTATTGATCCTTGAACATTTGATTTAGGATTGCGTGAGTACTACTTAGGAGTGGCAGAGGGTGATCAATATTATTATTTGTTGTCATTGAGACACGTATGACACAAAACCACAAAAGCTTGTTTTGTGTTGCAGATTAAATTAGGCAACTGGTCTCTTATTGTATCATGTAGTCTTCAAGTTAAGATACTAGCGTATGATAAATAATTATGTTACACACACACACACACACACACACACACACACACACACACACACACACACACACACACACACACACACACACACACACACACACACACACACACACACACACACACACACACACACAAAAACCAAAAGTACTTTGTGTATACCGTAGTCAGAAGTGATACAATTCAACAAGAGTGTCTTTGGATTTTGCATTCCCATAATTTCTTCCCATAGGAATGTGTTTATTCTCTCTCGATGATCTCTCCGGTAAAATTAAAAGGCCTGCATGACAATACTTAAACAACCGTTGCTAGCTATGTTAGCCATTCTAAAAACTGCCTATCGTCAGTTTCCTTCACAATAGTGATGTTTAATTCAGTAGAAGTTGGGGACAAATTTATTAACATAGGGTTATATTTTGGCAGGTATATAACTGATAAAAAAAATATATATATATATATATATATATATATATATATATATATATTATTGGCTAGCAAACACACCGATTTCAGTCAAAATGTAAAAAAAATACAATAACAATGTAATCGAGGATAGAAAATGAGGAATACTGTAAACAAAAAAGGAGCTTTAATACAAAATGAATCAATAATACATAAAGGGATAATTAAAAATACTTTGAAAGGTTAAAAAAATTAATACATAATTTACACACAACAACAAGAGCCCCAGTTGATTCCATCTCATGTTGAGAGGTTGGCTTGACTGGGGAGGAAGTCCACACCAACTGGCCATGCAACTGGTAACAACTTCACACAACAGAACATTGGCAAAGCCCCGCTTAACAAGACTAGACGCCAGCCCAAGCTGACAGGCAGGACTCACACGTTCACATTTTAACCGAAGCAGTAGATAGGAGGACTCAAAAGAGGGAATATGGTCAACATGGCAAACAATCACGTTGTTGGAGCCACGTTTTATGCCAGTGTTACCTGAGATCTCATTAGGGTGTGTGTGTGTGTGTGTGTGTGTGTGTGTGTGTGTGTGTGTGTGTGTGTGTGTGTGTGTGTGTGTGTGTGTGTGTGTGTGTGTGTGTGTGTGTGTGTGTGTGTGTGTGTGTGTGTGTGTGTGTGTGTGTCACAATTAGCAGAGTGTAAATGACATGCATTTTATGTGCCAAATTTTCAAAGATCGCTCAAACATGCTTTATCCCCCCGAAAAAAAAGTTTAACCATAATACACACAACACCATCTCATACAGTTAGTATAGTGCTTGTACACATATTACTCTTCTTGGCATACAGCATTGAAATGCCCTCTTCTGTAATCGTAGGTCTTTCTGATTGCCTGAATGAGAAGGACCTTAATGTCTCTCTCTCCAACTCTTGGTACATCATAGTGATAAATGTATGCACAACAAAGCTGGAGAATGTGTTTTTTTGGATCACAATGGAAGTCTCCTGCATAAGAGCTGAGCATATATACCATGCTTTCTAGAGACATGATACTTGTAGGAAGTTGAAATGAAAGAAGCGTTGCTTTTGCTGCCTTTATTCTTTGGCTCACGTTTCTAAAGCAGTACAAGATTGGGTCAATTATTATTATTTTCCATTTTGAGCTGCAATCTATGCTACAATCCAGGCATAGCCCAGTGCTGACCTACAAGAACATCAACACACAACAGACATCCGGAAGAATATATACAGGATTTAAAACAGGTTTTGGAAGAGCACTTGTTAGCTATAGCTGGTGGAGAGCTACAGCTATAGCCAACAAGCCCTAAAACATTAGGCCTTTGTGCTTCCAGAAACATCATCCTTTCTCTCCCCCTCTTTTTTTTTTTAACCCAGCCCGCAGCAGAGCAAAGCACTGCAATGTGCTGACACCATCAGCTGCTGTTCTGAACCCTTTACCCCAACTCTATCCTAGCACCACAACCTCCATTCTACTACGTCTACATAGACGTTCAATACATTATTGAATGAGCGGGAGAGAGCGGAGAGATTTTGGGTGACCGGGAAATTAAACGGGTCTTTACGGTCGACCTAGCCCGGATTATGTTGCCGATGGCCGGGCCTGCCATGTTGCTGGCCTACACGCTTTGGCCTACACTGTCTGCTATGATTCATAGACTATGTGACATGATCCAGAGCTCAGCGTGGGGTTGTGTAGCAGAAATACCAATATATCCCTATTGATCTGAGCTTTGGGAAATGGGTATCGAACAAGACAACAATACATCCAATAATAATTCAGCGGCATGTATTTTGATGATGTCTATGATGCTGGATTTTATGACGGCTAATTAATCAACAATTTATTACATTTGAGGTTGTTACTATTTAATAATAATATAGAAACACCTATCTAACTACAACACTAGTGATGTAGCAAATCGACACCATTATATCACTACAAGAAACCATTCCACTCTAAAGAGCAGTGGGGCTGATAAAGGCAGTCTGATAAATGCAGCACTCAACTCAGCTGGGCACAAACTGAAATAAATATAACTGGCAAGACAGCACACAAGACAGACGACCACAGTACATAAGGCCGGCTAAGCAACAGTAGCGCACAGTTATGAGACACAACATCAACCCACTGAAGAGCCACTAAACCTTATGCAGTCACACACAAACACAAGCTTCATTGAAATGTGATGGCAGTTTCACTTTGTTCAAAGTAGGTGGGTGAAGATGTTTGAGAAAGGATGCAGTCCTCTTTAAACTGAAAACAGCTCAACAGACACAAGGATGTCTATGGCCAACAAGGAGGATGTCGTAGTAACCTTTGTTAGCCACTGAACTCCACCGAATACGGGCCTGTCTGGCATGTGCAGCATGCAGGCTATTGCTGTGAACACGCATATTGAGCCATCATACACGTACTATTGAACTAGACGTTGCATCATGTGCAGACCCAGGGCTTTATACATTATTTCAGATGCAACAGCCTAACTGGTAGCAACATCAAAACAACGGGGATCCAAGTTAAAAAACGGCATCTGCCTTAGAAATGCCTATGAGGAACATACCTAGGATGATTAGAGAAGCACACGGGGACTTCCTCGGTTATGCAGTGCAGATTATGGTAGTCATAACTCACCAGCTTGAATGGCACAGGCAACAATTTCTGACAATCAAGTGACGCCTCGGCCAACTGGTGAGGGTAGCATGTATTACCCATTAATACCCTATCTATACACCCATAATGAACACTTGCACACATATAGGTGTTGCTGCAGCATTGCATCTGCAGTCTCACATTTTGACACGAAGCAAAAGGGGTTGCGAGTAAACGGAGCTTCTTGGTTAGTGGCATAACGTTACCCCATATACAAGCCTGCTCTTCTCACTTTGCTCTTCATAATACTCATATTCGTATTGACTTGCACTGTATCTTTAAAAAGGGCCCTACTACAACTTAACGGGAAAACTTTGTTCCAAGACGGGCCTACGCAAGAAGACGAATGTCATAAGGGGCTATGTATGGATTGGTATTGGACAGAATTGGGCTGGATCTGGCCTGTTGTAGCCCCTACTCCTTTATGCGTCTCTCTCCAGCTCTCTCCATCCCCCCTTGCGACGCCATCTGTTAGTGGCATGAGAGAATGTGGAAGTAAAATAGAAAAGACGACATTTTGACTGTACTTGCTGACCTACATTGGCCGTGTGTTTATTTTCCACACGAAAGCAATATAAAACGCGAAGCATGCACACCGCACGGCACACAATGTACCCAAAAAACAACACACAGACACAATCCAGCGAGACATTTTCGGGGGGTGGTCAAGAGGAATGTGATAAGTTAGGGTAGGAAACACCGCTCGCCTCGCCGGCCCGGGCGACTCAACCCAGCGCACAGCTCACTCGTCTATCCGACCCATCGGAATAAAAAACAACCGCGGAACTCACCTGATTCCAAAATGGGTTTATGGTGGCGACGTGACTGTGATGATAGTGAATATTATGGTGGATATCGGGGGAGAGTTGGAGCGGCGGAGAGCCGTGGCGCGGAGCAGGAAGGAAGGGGACGGAGGAGGAGGGACTGACGTGAATGAATAAACAGCCGGGCTCCTCCTCACTCCTCACCGCCACAAGTCTAGCAAGAATGTGGCTGACTTAGTGGAATGCATCCGAGTCTATTGTCTACCGTACAATGGCGGGGTTTATGTTTTCTTTAAATACATAAAAATATATCTTGATAAATTAGCACACATGCATACCTGGTCCTGGATTTGGATAGGCCTATGTTGCCTTATCGATACGACAGTATTCATTTTGGACATTGTGATGTCTTCCCATGTTTATTTATTTTTTCAGAATTATATACCTGCTCGTCCTCATTTTATTCAAAATAAACACAATTACTAATGTTGCTTTAAACCAATAATGCTATTCGTGTTATGTTAACAAATTCCACACGATGTCGCTATAAAATGAAATTATGCTTTTGGGGTTAACTGTTACAGTATGCATTTTAAACAACGAACTATAATGAATAGAATGGAAAATAAACTGTTATCTCTAAAAAATATTCTTGTCAAGCCAGTGTCACTTCGGGTCATTTGACATATTCTTCCAGTAATTAGGTACAGGATAGGTTTAGGGTTTAAATTTGGGACGGATAAAGTGCTGTCCTGACCTGAATAATTGTGCATATTCTTTGCAATTATTTTTCTGTATAACCTGTCTGGGTCATATTTATATTTGATTCCCATGTGATCGTGCCTTTTTTAAGTTTATCTTTAAATCTATCTTTATGCCAGTAGAGGGCAGTATAATTCCGTTGCACATTTCTTACATTGGATGAAGTGCCTTGTTACAATGTTCTTCAAGGTGTGTGTGTGTGTGTGTGTGTGTGTGTGTGTGTGTGTGTGTGTGTGTGTGTGTGTGTGTGTGTGTGTGTGTGTGTGTGTGTGTGTGTGTGTGTGTGTGTGTGTGTGTGTGTGTGTGTGTGTGTGTGTGTGTGTGTGTGTGTGTGTGTGTGTGTGTGTGTAATATGATCTGGACAAAATCACTTGCTGTAACTAAATACAGACATCCAAATCATGTATAATGCTGAGACAATAATCCCTGGAATACAGGGTTTTAGAGCTGCTTTCCTTTTTAGTGAAAACACAAATTTAATACAGAGATAATTATAGAGTGGATCATGCATTTTTTTTTAAATAATGTTCGAATGCATCTACTTCTACTGATTACTACTGACATTTGTTTCTAATCCACTGTGCGGTAACACATATATTTGTGATTGCTTAGGTCAAATGTCAAATTAATATTATGGACCATGGTTAGTGGGTTGTAATGCATAATGGTACAGATTCATTGTAATACATATCAGCATTCATCAAACCTCTTCCGTTTAATCAGATGGCTGAATATGATCTTCCCCATAAATAAGTGCTGTCTCTGCCCAACAGTGCCCTGTGCATGTTAATGTATGCAAACCAGTGGTCCGGGGCCTTGGTGGAAACCAGCCTGGACCCAATCAGAGGAGCCTATTGATTGCTCTCTCACTCCCAGTCAAGGGTGAGAAGAACATTGCTGTCATTGTCCCCAAAAGCTAATCATCCAACATTCTTGGAATTAAGTGTCAAGGTGTGCTTTCCTTCTGATCAAAAACTTCTCCTAACAGCATGGTTGTGTACTTGTATGTTGGACAGAACAGTTAAAGAAGAGAAGGAATGGCATGTGGCGCATAGTAACGCAGGCAGGACCAAACCTCTCATTACATTTGGTTAGTCTCGTGTTTTGACCTACTGCCTCCCAGTGTTTGTGCCTTGGTTCCGAGCTTAAACTGTGTGAGCCATGTTGACAGCGAGATCTGCTGTGCAGTGCAGTAAACAGGAAGAAAAGGCTTTAGATCCCTGTGTTTATGTGATCCTCTTCCTCACATTAACCTGCCACTCCAGTACATTTATCCATCATGATCGTGTACCAGCACAATTTCCATGGCCGGGTTTTGTCTGAGCAGCTGAATTCTGAACAGTTGAGTGTTTGAGAAGGACTGTGGGTGGCCTTCATTTACAGCAGCACCTCCTCCCCCTGCTTCTCTTTTCACTTGTCTGGACTATGATTAGCATTTAACCTCAAGGTTTCCACATGACAGTTCTGCAGGGCCAGCTCTCAGTGAAACATGTATGCCCACGCAGATTGTACTGAAGTAACAAGGATAGAAGAACATGAGAAAGTCATGAAAAAATATGTTGACGTGGTGCATTACAAGGGGGATAAAGATGTCCCAATATTTAAAAGATCTACCACTCTTTCATTTGTACAATATTTATTATCTTGTCTTTTTGTCTTACTTTCTTCCTTTCTTTCTTTCTTTCTTTCTTTCTTTCTTTCTTTCTTTCTTTCTTTCTTTCTTTCTTTCTTTCTTTCTTTCTTTCTTTCTTTCTTTCTTTCTTTCTTTCTTTCTTTCTTTCTTTCTTTCTTTCTTTCTTTCTTTCTTTCTTTCTTTCTAAGCGATGGCTATCCCCATATAGGCTTACAGATGTGAGGGGTTTCCACATCTATTCTGGGTTCTATATAGTCTATACCACCATAATAACTGTATACAATCATGTGAGCTTTATGATGTGAGAAATATTATATGATCTTAGAGATACAGTACAATAATTTACTCATGGCATTGAAGGACAAAGAATTGAGTGGAGACGTCTACAGTTCTTTCCAATGCATAACATATGTTACCAGTTATGACCTTGGCCCGCTCAGTGTATATCAGACAGTGCAACAACATAGCAGACAGTGCAGCATTTTAGCCTTTCTGTTTAAACAGATACCAATCAATGCAATGGAAAGTGGTGGGCTGCTCTGCTATCTTTAACTGTACAGCTAAATGTTTCCCTTTCTGTTGTTATCCAGACACGTGACACCTTTGGGCTCCAACCTCCTGGATGCAGTAATACTGCTTCTGTGTACGACCTGTGGCGGTTCGCCCAATATGATGAGGGTTTTTGTTGCGATTATTTTGTAATTTGATGTATTGCAACCTTTTGATGGCTGAATCATTTGATTTAGCCAACAAAATGTGGATCGAATTAATCGGATTGCTCTAATGACTGTTTGTCTTAATCAATACCACAATACTGTTATAACCAGGCAGCTGAGGGAGCTATTGTCCTTGTTTATGGAGATCTGTAATTTCACCACATGGATTATTTTTTATCCTCACCTGTACTAGTCACCCTGGCAGTGCCGCTGCTAGCTATTTTGGGGCCCTAAGCATAACTCCTTTATGGGCCCCCCCCCCCCCCCCCCCCGAATTCCCCCTACCAGCCCCCTGTGCTGAATTGTTGACCGGGGGGGGGGGGGGGGGGAGAATTGTTGACGGGGACGGGGACGGGGACGGGGACGGGGACGGGGACGGGGACGGGGACGGGGACGGGGACGGGGACGGGGGACGGGGGGGTCATGTGCGGCTCCTAACACTGGGCTGGTGGATAATTCAATATATATATTTTTTTTTTGCCATGGGCCCCCCCTCTGCCTTGGAGGGCCCCCCCCCCTCTGCCTTGGTTTTAAGTTTGTATCCATAAATACAAACTTAAAACCAGAAGTAAGAATTACATTTTTAATTTTTAATTATTATTATTATTATTTTTTTTGGGGGCCCCCTCAGGACTTGGGGCCCTACGCGCAGCGCGTAGTGCGCGTTATGGGAGCGGCGGCACTGGTCACAATAAGCTCCCTCTTGTGTGTCCTATCTCATCAGGATTTAAACATTAACTCCTATATGAGGCCATTCTGTCCTAGGTGATTTAAGATACATTTCATTAAGGTTGGTGGTAATGGTTAGGGGGCATCTTGCTGAACTTGGGGGTTGAACCCTGAACCTTTCAGCTGCAGGACACCCTATCCACT
Source organism: Gadus chalcogrammus (assembly GCF_026213295.1). Classification (NCBI taxonomy): domain Eukaryota; kingdom Metazoa; phylum Chordata; class Actinopteri; order Gadiformes; family Gadidae; genus Gadus; species Gadus chalcogrammus. The sequence goes on along the minus strand of NC_079425.1, from coordinate 18,123,853 downwards.
ACATTCGCTTTCAACCCGTCTTAAACTATAACTTTCCCCCTTTGGCTTATTTTGATTTCTTTCCGTGACCCATTAGATGGGACAGGATATGGGAGAGGCCATTAATAATTCCCCTGAACTTGGGCTTGTGCATGCCACAGCCCTGTAGCCCAAGCGCTGATCAAGACCCATATAAAGAAATAACCAAATAACAACTTTTCAGATCCCAGGGTCCTAAGGATGCAACACTGGGCTTAGTTGTACCTTCTTGCTGGAGGATAACGCAACCCGACCTGCGTTGGTGAATCTGCGGCCAACATCACAAATCCTTCAGATTTCCCACTATTACATGTGGGAGAGCGTTGCAGGTACACACACATGCTCCTGGGTTTGTCTTCCAACCTGATCCCGGCTGCAGATCTGTGGGCCCAGCCATATGTTTGCTATTGCGCGTGGCTGGTAAAGGCATTGCTTGTTCTACGAGGGCGTAACTGGTATTACCTCATGCATCCGCGCTGACAGCCAGCTGCAGTGGCTCCAACGCTATGCTGCTGGTGCACAGGGGAGGGCATGTAAAGACAACTCAAGTTCACATGTTCAAAACCCTGCTCACTCCCTCTAGAGTCCACCGAGCGTTGCATAACAGCCCAGACTTCTCAGAAGAAACATTGTGGTTTTGGGAAAGAGGGGAGAGGGAACCGCCTTCCTCCATGGAACACATGTATCTCCTCCTGATGATCACATCATGAGATGGGACTTTTGGTATTTTATTGTTTTTCTTTTGTTACTTAATATTCTCATTTTGTTTTATCAGGCCTATATGTAAGGTAGGCCTATCTACTGTTTAGGGATTGTGTGCAGGCCTATGTTTACCATTCCGGCGTTAGTGACATATGAACTCAGAGTGCAGTGTGAATACTGGAGTGCAGTTAAGAATGTGTCAGAACTCTCACTCTCTTACGAGATGCCTTTGCTTGGCTGTACTCAACCCCTGAGGAGAAAGCACTAATTAACACGACACCATTAACCTCCGACTTAGCAAAGTCCTTCCAACACAATGGCCAGAGCCAGCGGCTTCTGCCTCTTACAAAAGATAACGTTTGAGTATGCAGACTCTAGAAGGACATGGAGAACATGTCTTTGCATATTGTTGAAATAGGTTTTGTTTTGTTTGGTAGGTCCCCTCATAAGGGTTTTTCCTCCATGCAGAGGTAGAACGATAAGCATAATAACCATAAACAGTGATAAACGACGAGTCTCGGTGTTCTCTGTTTATCCAGAGCTGTCATGTAAAACTAATTGGCAACGCCAGCTTTTGCAAGCAGTCAAAAGTTTCTGCTTTTACTCAAGACAAGAGGTCTGACACTTTGAACCCATCACATAGAGGCCCTTGAAAAAGGCCCAGATTCTTGCATGGGACACGAGAAGTTAAGTTGTTGTGGGACTGATTTTAGTGGAGATGGTCTGCAGCGGTCCACCCAGAGAGAGAGAGCGTCCGAGGACAGCCTGGTGGTTGAATAGGACGTCTGGGTAAATAGTGTTATCCAATGGAACGAGAGAGCTGTAGCCAGTCATACTCTTTACTCCTCTTGCGTTTCCTGTCGAATTGTTGTTGTTTTTGCTATATGACTAGGGTGAATAATGCAGGCTTTGGAAAAAAGCATTATCAAAAAAACCTGTATCTTACACAGAGGCTTGTCACTGCTACTTTTAAAGATGACTATTTACTGCACTACACCTGTTAGGAACGTATAACGGTTGACGACATTTAATCTGTTTCTCTGCATCTAGCAATAAGACCTACAACTGTATAAATCGCAACCACCACACAAAATAATACATTTTGATGATTTTTTTACCTCTTAAACCACCTGTGCATGTCCATATCCTCAAAACAACATTGCTACTGCCATATGATGTTCTATTTATCGACTGTCAGTTTGTAAAACCCACAGTTAGTTTAACCCAGGAATTACCTAGTTGCTAAATGGCCTCTCTATCCTTCCTATATTAGCGAACCTCTGCTTTCCACCATGTACCTGCTATTGATCGTTCTTTAGATTTCCAAGTTCTTTCCATCTCAATTGTTAATGTGTGTGTGTGTGTGTGTGTGTGTGTGTGTGTGTGTGTGTGTGTGTGTGTGTGTGTGTGTGTGTGTGTGTGTGTGTGTGTGTGTGTGTGTGTGTGTGTGTGTGTGTGTGTGTGCGTCTGTGCGCCCGTGCATGCATCCCGTGAGCATGTGTATGTGCCTCTGTGTGTGTGTGTGTGTGTGTGTGTGTGTGTGTGTGTGTGTGTGTGTGTGTGTGTGTGTGTGTGTGTGTGTGTGTGTGTGTGTGTGTGTGTGTGTGTGTGTGTGTGTGTGTGTGTGTGTGTGTGTGTGTGTGTGTGTCTCATGTCTGTAAAGGAAATCCTAATGGCTAATACTCGACACAATGGCAAAGACCTGTCAGGTCTCAGTAAAGAATGGCTTTTAATCAGCACACATGCACTGCTCTCATGGCTCCCCCTTTTCTCTTAAATTCTGGGCGTTTTATTCGACAGTAGAAAACAAACTGTACCATTTATCATCTTTGTATCTATTTTAAGTCTGGGCGCACCTGCAGATGATGAATAGTTTTCCGATTGGAGAATCAACGTACTTAATGCTGGTAGGCATCAAAGTCAACGGCGTCCGCAAAAATGTGACCAATGGCAGGATGTACCCAAATATCCAGCTGGGAGTAACAAACAACATCATATCTTATCTTTACTCTGTGTTGAATTGAGTTGGCTCAGGAATGGCATGAATGGATTTGCAGATAAGCAGGAATGAGACACATATTTGAAAATGGGAAATGAACACATAAAACAAGAGAATATCAGATTTAGGGGGACATTTTGTAATCCTCTCCTTTTTCTTCTTCTTCTCCTTCTTCTTCTTCTTCTTCTTCTTCTTCAGGTTGAATCCAGGAGTCATCTCCGCCAGTCTCTTGAGGCCTGGGACAATAGCACCTGAATTGACTCTGAAAGCCTCTCTGATCTGCTGCGCACTAGCAGATGGTACCACATCACGACTCCTGTTCAGGGTGTCTTTCTTTTTCATTTTATTTTCTTGCCTTTTCCTGCAGCTGAAGGTTTGAGGGGATCAGAGCGTTTCTCTGCAGGCGCTGCTGTCTCTCAGCCAGGAAGAGAAGTCAGGGTGTTTGTAGCTAACTAATGTGCTCCTGGCATAGAAGTGTTGGTAGAAAGAGCAGCCGCTCTGCGTGCTAAAAGGGGACATATGATGTGCACCTGTTAGCGGGGCCTTCTCATGGTGTTCATGAAAGAGCAGGTTTTTCTGCAACATGAGGTGAGGGGGGCCTTGCGACAGAGCCTGTCTTTGTTTGATGTGGAGACGTTCCCTTTTGACTTGGGGGAAATCCACCCACCTGCGTCCACACATCCACCCCCCGGTGACTGAAGCATTTCCAAATCTCTCATGAGGTTTTGGAACGGCTGTTGAGAGAAAAGGCTAATTAAACATCATACAGGCAAGTTATCTTTGGGTTACACGTCTAGATAAATAAGGCAGAAAGTAGATCCACCGTTTCTCTCATAAGTCATGTACAAAGGTTTTAAACCTTATGATGTACTAACTTTTTAAGTAATGTACCCACCATGTCATTTAAATCATTTATTTTGTTGTTATTCAGTTTGAATTATAATTAGTTAATTCATAACTTTAGTTTACAATACAAGAAGACAAATACCACAAAATTCAGAATAAGTCTCAGAATCAGAAATCTGTAGGTTCAATAATCATCCTTCAATGATCCTGCCCTCTTTGACGCGTCACATCCCGGAAAGGGACACAAATTATGCATCGTTGACCCCAGAGAATGAGCAAAACCTCAGCCTGCACTCAAACAATACTCCTCTTAGTACACCAACAGGCGCTATCACTTACCAGAACATCTAAGCAGAAAACACTGAGTAACCGTCGGATTGAACAGATATGGGATCGTACTGATCCCAGTGTATCCTGCTGTTTTTGGCAACTGACTCACTCCAAAGACAAAAGAGTAATTGTGTACATTATGTAGCACCCACATCTTCCTGGCCAGACCCATCTGTCTGCTATTAAGCTCAGGTTCTAAAGGGTTCAAATCCCTTATTGGGCTCTCTAATTATCCGGTGATGGCATCTGGCCCCAGTAAGACCATCATGGGGCATATATTGGATATTTTGCTTGACTGGTTGTGTGTCTACGAGGTACCATACAATGAAGCTAAACATTGTGTTTTAATTAAATAATCACAGATGTTGTGTCCACAAACACATTGAAATGAGCTAGTGTTGGTTCATCTTTATTCATCCTTTCTATATCATAATAATCTGTGAAATGCTAGGCAATATTAATTTTTATATTTGATTGAATATGCATGAGTTATTATACAATGCTTTCGTGGCAACTTCATTAAAAGTAAATTAAATTGTTTTGGTAATTATATTCGACTCTTTTCGAGCCTGCCCAGTTGGTGAATACAGTTGGTGAATAAAACATTTGAAGAAATTAATCTTTAGAAGCTTTATAATAGTTGTGTCTGTTTATGTAATTTCCCTGTAAACTTTGACAGGGCGAAACATGTGGTTAGCAAATAAAGCAAAAGTAACAAATATAATGGCCTATGTAAAATTAGGTTCTATTCAAATTCTGTAACCTTCACAGATCGATGTTATTGGGAGAATCTCTGAGTAAAGACTCAGATGCCCCACCACAACACCACTACAGCTACTTCGCCACTGAGAGATCCATTTAACGCTAGAAACTAGAAATGGGCTTGCATTAAAAAGCAAGGGTTATTGCTACGCAAGTTTATAAAAATAGGCCTGTATCTGTGAGGCCACGGCCTGTCATGAGATTGTTGTGTCAGTGTTTGCATCGTGTCTTCTTGTTTCCCTAAGTGACCAGGCTGAGAAGGGAGAGTCTGGGTTGGGCCGGGATGGGCCCGCACCCGACATGGTGACTCAAGGCTTTCCAGCTGTTCCTGCTTTACGTTGACTTGTTACAACAGTCCAACAGCCGGCCACTGTGTGTTTGTTGTCCTCTGTTTCAGCGACTCCGTCGCTGTTCCTCTCTGGTGTGTCACGCTTGACTCATCCTTCACCTGCAGCCTGCCTGGCAGATGTCCCTGTCAAACTCACACAAACACGATGACACCCAGTCTCACACACAACTCCATTTTGGATCTGAGTAAACCGATCCAATGTAGATCACCCGAGCAGCCATGTGGGTAGTGCAGGCCGTAAGCATGACTGGGCTCTGACCGTAGATGAATCACCTCCTTTCTGACTATTTAATCCCCCGCTCTACTCATTCTCCTCCTCCTCTTCCTCCTCCCCTGGTGTTTGCTCCTCCTGACTGGGGTGGGGTGCTGGCTGGGGAGTCACAGCTCTGTCCAGATGCTTGCACGCTGCCTTGTTTTTATCCCCCGTCTTTGGAGGAGAATTGTTGCTCTTAACATTGTGCCCTGCCCCTCCAATGTTTTTGTTTCCTCCAGAGCCACATTTCAAACATACGGGTTATAATTCCACGCTTTCAAAGCCTGTACTTTTGTATTGTGTCACGTTGTGTATGCCTGTGTCTGTTCTCTCCTTTGTATTGTCTGTTCGTTGTATGGCAGAAGACATCTCGATAGGCAACATTTTCTTGCCTCACAAATCAACACAACACACTTCTCTTCAATCACTTTCTCAAAGCCATGATTGGAGAATAAAGTTAAGTTCTTATGTATACTTTTTGATTCACTTCAATAATTTGTGCTTCATTGGGCTCAACACCGTCTCTGGTAATATATATGAGTAGATGCAAATTTGTTTGGGCAGGTCGTGTATGCTGTAAAATCGAAGCCCTTGTATAATCTTCTGTTTGGCTTTGGTTTTAAGGATTGATTGGTTTATTGTCATTCAACGTTGTTCATCTCCTAAGTCTTCCTCAAACAGACTTACAGCTTACAGTATTTGGATAGATGCCTTTTCTGGGAAAAACCAAATCCTTAAAAGAGCTGATGGCTTTCAGCAACTCTGCATCATAATAAAGTCCAACAGAGTAACGGTTGTTAGCATACTAAATCTTAACAAATAAACAATGAATTTGGCAGACCATGTGTACCAAATGTACAGATTGTGCTGTGACCAGTAGTTGGACTCGAACAGACTATTAAACCAAACGTGAAGGTGTTTTAGTTTTGGAGGATGATTTGTGTGGAAGCATAAAGTACCCTGTGTTTTAATCGGGGACCAACAAAGTACCAAATATTGAATCTCTTTAGTCTTTCGAATCTTATTCATGTTCATATGCTGCTAACATCCGATAGTTATCGATCATAATTCTGATCAAAACTCAGTTACATAACGCGTTGAATGTAAAAATAGTGAATGGTGATTGATTATAGTGGATGGTGTTTTGACAGTGCAAAACTGCACTGGCTTAGATTCCCAACGACCACAGCCAACCTGAAGACCTTCCTTGATCCAAGTGCTGCCACCCCTACCTGCTCCTAAGGACAGGTCCCTGAAATCACTTAAAAAATCGGTTGGATTAAATGATAATTGATTAAATGTTAGCAGTACAATAATAAAATCAATACTATTAAGTTCAATCATGCGAACAACATTCCGTGGGATTGGCCTTCTTCGGCATTCAGCTTCATCACTGCTTTATTCCCGGGTCCGGGATTAGGGAGAATGTAGTGGACGAACCCTCGCTGCTTCATGTGTATTGCATCATTAGTGATGATTCAAGGCAACACATGGATGGCTTTCTGGAAGCCTGACACCACCCTTTAAAGGGCGGTGCGCCTCATGTGTGTCTCTGTCAGTCAATCACTCGTGTCTCTGCGTCGAGGAAGCTGAACGTTTAACTACTCCAAAATTCCCACAACTCCAGTTGTTTTAGCCATGTTTCATAGTTATTAGCCCCCCCACTCCCAGGGTTCACTGCCTGCAGATAAAGCTGTCCAAGCCAATTCATACACAGGATGAACAGAAAGCACAACGATGAATTGCATTGTGTTGCAATAGTATGAGTTCATTAACTCTAGGTCAGCACTCTATTTGGACACTTTGGACTAGTCAATAGCGTTAATGATAATACATAATCCAAACAAACAAAAACTAATTTCATCAATAATTGATTATTTGTTTTACTCTAATCTACTCATAGCCTGAATTTTAATAATGAGAGCAACAACAAATGGCCACTTCATATGAATCTTCAAGAAAGGAAAAGCTTCTGCCAAAAACAACAACATATCTCCCTGAAGTTCACGTTAACACTGCGATTAACTTGCTTCATACCCAACTTAAATCATACCCTTCATGCGCTATCTGAAGCATAATGATGCATACCCAGAGTGCTTTGCAGCATTTAAACTGGTATTCTGGGAAAAAAAGAATCTGATGGAGCTGTGTTTAACCGGGAAGACGTTGACCTCACCGCCAACTAAAAACCCTCAAACTGGCTAACCCATCTAACTCAATAATAGCCCCCTGACACATCTCACAGTGTTCTCCCTGCACACTCTGCTGTGTTTGTATTTATCTCAGTTCTTGGTCACACAATACACCATTCAGACCCATGGTACTCAATAATTTGAAGCTCTCCTTGATGTCAATTTGGCTACAATCAGCCAATCAAGGGCCTATGATACCCTGTAGTGGTGACACCACCGGTTCCTCATTGTTATCCGCAGTCTTGTGTCTTAGGATCCTTCTGATTTTAACGTAACCATATGTGGTCATGCTGACAACATAGCCCTGGTAGATCAGATATAGCTCATTGCATTGGAAGAACATCAGGATGTAAATCTCTGATTGGAAGGGAAACCCCTGAAATGCATCGGCTTGTTTATAAGGGGGTAAATTAGAATGAACTGGGATAAATAAATAATGAAGCCTAATTGCCATCCAGCCCTAAGAAGAGATGTGTTGTTGTGGACAAAGCAATGTTGGGACTTTATATATTTGTATAATTTCCTCCTCGCTTTGGGTTCAGTCAAGGGTTAATGATATGAATCTATTCAGACTCTATCTATGAGTCTATTCCTAATGGACTTAATAGCACTTAGCAGAAACTGACTGTTTAGCTGTGTTGTTGGGTGTTGTAAGCTGGGATACCGAACAACCCAACCAATTTCTCTAAGTTGAATCATTTACAATAACGAATATAGAACATAGCCCATTTTATGCATAATTTGAATTACAACCATTGGGCTGCTCAGTGGGGAATGAGGTCCTCTGTAGGCTTAGCGCAATCAGCTGCAGAAAACCAGAGGCTCTGGATTACTTCCACTCGTGATCCCCTTATAAGGAATATGTGTCTGCTCTTGTTTGGAGATAGGGAGAGGAAGCGAGAGAGAAGGGGGTAGGGAGAGAGAGAAAGTTGGGAGAAGTGTTAAGGGCGAGTTGAATTGCGGTCAGTCGGATGAGGGCAGAAACAGGGTGTCGATTTGATCTAGGTTTCCTACAGCTTCCGCCTACGCTGTGTTTTCTCCTTGTTGATTCCCCACCCCTTTGAAACGACCTGAGAGATCTGTGCTCCTCATGGCCAGTGTCAACAGGGCCAGCCATTTTTTCCTGTAAGATCTACTCAGTCCATTACCCCGAGAGGTCGTGACCTGGGCTCTCATGAATAAAATTCCATATTTGTCTTCCTCCCTTTAACAGCCTCTGAGAGGAGAGCTAAGTGGTTTAAGGCCCAAACATCCTGTCCTGCCCTCTCTCCTGTTTCCTGAATGTTTCTCTCTCTCCCTTTCCCCCTCTCTCACTCGCTCTATCTCCCTCTCCCTCCTGCTCTCTCTCTCTCTCTGGCTAGCAGTCTCTCGCTCCAACCATCACTTTACTCTTCATCTCGCTCTCTAACAATCCTTCTTTTTCATTTAGTTTAACTTCAGTCCAACACGGATCCCAGTCTTGATAGAGCTTCAAGCTACAACCGGAAAGTTTCCAGGCTTTTTAAAGTTTAATTGCAGAGAACTTGAGGAAGAAACGTTATTTCAAGAAAATGAAATATTTCAACGTGCGTGCGTGCATGTGTGTGTGTGTGTGTGTGTGTGTGTGTGTGTGTGTGTGTGTGTGTGTGTGTGTGTGTGTGTGTGTGTGTGTGTGTGTGTGTGTGTGTGTGTGTGTGTGTGTGTGTGAGTGTGTGTGTGTGTGTTTGTGAGAGAGACACACACACACAGAGGGAGAAAGACACACAAAGAGAGAGGGAGAGAGAATCAAATAGATAGTATTTCTGCATTAAACCATCTCTAGCTTTCAGCCACACCCTCTTTCTGCTTCTTTGTTCCTCAGAGCAGTGGGAGTCAGACCAGGGAATGGTCTCTACAATAGTGGAAGATGTTAAACCAGAACAATTTGTTCCGCCAGAGGGGCGACAGACTGATGGCAGCTAAAAATGCATGCACCAACCAAAGAGTAGAAAGTTCCTGCAACACAAACGGGCCAATTAAATGCAATGAGTTCCAGTCAAGACGACAACACAATAGACATTCTCCTGACACATCATTAAATCTCCCCTCTTCTGAAGCAGTCTTTTGGAATAGTCTTTAGGATGCTGTTCCGTTTTTCTATGCATTTACGAGGGAATTGGGACTTGTGGAATTGTCCAAATGGCCAAATCCTTCCAAAAAACCCTTTATTTAGCTTTAACTTCTTTGAGTTTGGTTGTTGTGATGTAAAAAAAAACACAACATAGGTTTGATGGGAATTCAATTTCCAACAGACCTCAGTGACCTTTGGGACATCAGAATGTACTGCCGTTGTCATCAAGAGGCAGTTTCATCCAATGGTCCATTTCCCTCAGTTCATTACTTTCATTTAAAGACTTAATCCAAACTGTCAGACTAACTCGTGTTAAAGTTCTTGAGTCTGTTTTTATGCTATTACTCTCACATGCATTATGTACTACTTACTATACTAATAGACTGCCCTATTACTCTATAACTGCCTTATAAATTAACACTACAATTGTTGTAGTTAATGCATGAGAGAAGTTCTCTTCTCAAAACTAGAATTATTTTCACAGCTTGCTAAAAAAACAAGAGCTAAAGGCTAAATATATTTTTTCTTCAGAAGAGATTTTTCCTATAAGCCCTGTTCCCAATCTAATGAATAAAGCTGTTGCATTGAGCGAAGGTTTTTCAGAAGGTTTTCTGTTTAGTGATTACACTCTCATCTGGGAGGTGAAGATGGACTCTACCTTTCCCCTCAGCACAACTTGAGCCAATCAGAGACCAGCTGCTCCGGGCCACAACTCAACACAATAATGTGTACAGGGACATGGAGATAGGAGAGAGAGGCCCAGAGTGTGTGTGTATTTGTGTTTTCTCTGTGAGAGAGAGAGAGAGAGAGAGAGAGAGAGAGAGAGAGAGAGAGAGAGAGAGAGAGAGAGAGAGAGAGAGAGAGAGAGAGAGAGAGAGAGAGAGAGAGAGAGAGAGAGAGAGAGAGAGAGAGAGATGCACTGACTGAGAAAGAAAAATGTACAGAGAGCGAGCGTGAGAGAGAGAGAGAAAGCGATAGAGAGAGAGAGAGAGAGAGAGAGAGAGAGAGAGAGAGAGAGAGAGAGAGAGAGAGAGAGAGAGAGAGAGAGAGAGAGAGAGAGAGAGAGAGAGAGAGAGAGAGAGAGAGAGGGCTGACTGGTCACAGGGTTGCCAAGGCAACAGCGAACAGTAGACAGCGCGGCAGTGGAGTGGGGGGTGGTCCTCACTGTTAGAAGTATGGCTGCAGATGCCAGGGGACACCGTTGTGTGTGAAGCTATGCTCTAATCATCCTGGGAGGGGGGCTGAAGCAATGGATTCCCCTCAATCTGAGCTGAGTGTGGACAGACAGAAATACAATACTGAAATACATACAATAGGCTTTGGCTGAATGGCCATAGTATGGACTTACAGACACACAACTGTTTTTTGTATGTAATGCCTGGTCCGTCATGTTGTCAGTTCAACAGGTATTAAATTGGCCAGAGCAAACAGAATACTTTTGATTTGGGCAGGAACCAGAGACATCCCATCGAAGAGGGGATTAGAGCATGTTATAGCCAGCGTTTCAGCTCTGTCTGCCTCCCAGATGTCCTGGGAGCTCTGGCCTTGCCAGAAGCTCATTCACAAACACACAATGGATGTGTAGTTGCAGTTCCGACACGGATACTATTTGTCAAACTCAGCAAATGTCAGCTTGTAGAGAGAGATATGGAGTGCGGAGCGGAGCGAGAGAGAGAGAGAGAGAGAGAGAGAGAGAGAGAGAGAGAGAGAGAGAGAGAGAGAGAGAGAGAGCGAGAGAGAGAGGGATTTAGGGAGGGATTGAAAGAGAGAGAGAGAGAGAGAGAGAGAGAGAGAGAGAGAGAGAGAGAGAGAGAGAGAGAGAGAGAGGGATTTAGGGAGGGATTGAAAGAGAGAGAGAGAGAGAGAGAGAGAGAGAGAGAGAGAGAGAGAGAGAGAGAGAGAGAGAGAGAGAGAGAGAGAGAGAGAGAGAGAGACACACACACACTGCCTGGTAGTTTGTAGATCACTGACTGTGACTTGAAACGTAACACTGGATTTGCGTGATGTATTGCTATAATACCCTTGTCCAAGGCACTTGATGTTTCACTGCTGTGGTGCCGTTTGTATAGAAAGTATGAGGTTGCGATGCAGGTTGGTAAACCATGTTATTCTCACACGCCAAGTCATCAGCATGACGACTCCTCTGACTGGGGTGCAGTGTGGGCTATTGAGTGCTATACTTTGGAAGAAAGTCAGATGTTGGCAGTTTGATTATGAAAATGGATATGAATATCTTTAACCACAGCATGAAACGTGTGCCGCATCCCCCGTCTTGTAGGCTCAACTAGTGGAGGTCTGTGGTGCTTTTTGAAGGAAATGCTCATGGATTCAGTTGCTACGATTTGCCTGTATTGATTCCTGAAACATGATGCATAAAGTTATCAGTGTAACATGTGGAAAAGGAGAGCCTTTAAATTAGGCAGAAAAATATTTAATGGCCACAATTTATGTATTTGGATCTTCAATGTGTTCAATGTCAAGGACATTGCAAGTTGATTTAAAGAATATGTTTAAAATATATTCTCACTGGGCTTCAGACTGTAAAAATGTAAGCTCAAAGCTTAAATCATATTAGTTTCAGGGTTTCATTATGGTTTGAAATAATCAAGATGTTTCCATGTGCAAAGATAGAACAGTGGAAATATAACTGGTAGCCCATGTGTTTACAGAAGAGGAAATCAAAACCTTGTCGGATTTGGACTTCAAGCTAAATACACAACCAATTCCGCCACATTATAGCTCTGAAACTACACCCGAGAAGAGAATGTTCCAGAAAGAATAAAATATTTAACTCGGGCCATAAAACAAGGCTATATTTTTGGGGAGGTTCCGGTTATCAGTCAGTTACAGAATAACATAACAAGCTACAGATATCCAGTACAAGGCCATCTACTGCTGTTTGAGTGATTCCCAACAACGGCATTTACCTTGAATAAATAATTTCCATTTTGCAATAACTATACAGTTTCTGGGTCATCCAATGGCATACCACTTTTTCCAATGCTTTATTTTGTTTTGGGGTATTTAAGTTTCCATAAACATGCAATGACTGTACGGCATTTTGCTATCAACACTGATTAGCATCTATTAGCTCTACATCAATCCGCCATGCAGGCTGCCGTCTTGTTGGCTAAACCACCGCCTCATATCATGTTTGGTCAAGCTGCACATCGTGTCAGTGCCCTCACTGCCTCTTGGGCTGCCGAGCCATGGGAACCCAGACACTGTGTTGACTTAAGATACAACCCCTTCCCACTGAGGCATGATTTTGTTTTCACAAAGGAAGCAAGATATGGGCACAGCAGAGCTATGCACAACACGCAAAAAGTAATGTAGACCAACCAACTTGTTTACATGAACATCCTGCTGGAAACCATGCTTGTTTTGTTTTGTTTTTATTTCCACTGAAGGGGACTTGGGTCTCTGAAAGCATCCAGAAGGTTAAGATCAGGGACCTTTGATCAAAAAAAAATTACATTTCTGGTCAAAACAACTGCAAATACAGTCCATCGACAACTACAGTCTATAATTGTTTGGGCGTTTTAAAATGTCCAATGCCGGTATGTGATGTTTTCACTGCAGTCATTGCTTTTGGTGAAGTAATAATATATATTCTTTAATTAACAACATAATAAAAGCACATCTCCCACTTTGAAGGATCTCGCAAACTGAAGCTGACTTGGCTCTTTTCAC